>NC_046186.1:39415969-39690969 GCF_011004875.1 Balearica regulorum gibbericeps | reverse complement strand
ATGTTAACAAATGTACAGACCAGAGTTTAAAATGATTTATCTAATTGATTCCTTTTGTTACCTGGCTAGCAGGGAAAAGGGGTCGAGGCCGGTCCTGACCTGTTACAATGAAGACTGACTTGCTATGTGGGATTACACCAGAAGCTTGCAGTGGAGTAATGGTAAGGATATCAAGCAACCTTAAGTATCTCAGCTGTATAGGAGCATATTCTGTTGCAAAAGACCTTCCTGCGAAGATCATGGATTCAAATATGGGACATTTGAACTAATACTTGGACTTTGAAATGAATTTCTTTAACAGTTTTCTCTGCAGTGCAAGTTATTAAACTAAAGCTACTCTATTTCCCCAATGTGTTCAACAAAATCCTTAACGTCTAGCATGGTATCTTAATAAAGAATAAAGTCATTCTTTAAAAAAATCTGCTTTAAGTAGATTTTTCCCCCAAGTTTTCTTAGTTAAGGATTCCAAAAGTGGTATTCACAAATTCTTGCATTGAAATTTTTATTGCAGTGGTATAGATGAATACCATCATTGGTATCCTTAAATTTTATTTCTGCTCATGAAGGTTAATCATGATTGTCTATATAGTAATCACTTATGAATTGTGTTCAGATACAGCAGTTTCAGGTGTAATCATCAGAGCTGGTTAGTCAGGCATTCCAGATAGTGGTTCTTTTCAGAACCTTTTTTAAAGGGTTGGTTAACTACCTCAGTAGCAGAGGATTGAACTATACCCTGTCTGTACTGTACATAGAAAATCTTTGTAGATAAAAGCAAGGCTTGTTTAATATGATATGAGGGTAAGATTATAATATACCAAATGTAACATTCTTAGTTGCCTTTAGTTCCAGAGGCTTTGTAAGACTTCCTCATGACCATCATAACAGGCCTTGCTTTTGTCGTATTTTGTGGCTGAAAAAGCAGCCTTGCTTCTTCAGATATTGTAGTTATTTGGATGTATAATAGTTTAGCAAGATGTTACTTTTGTAAGACATCAGATGTTCAAAAAAAGTGCATCAGCAACTTGTACTAAATACTGCAGTGTCCCTTTATAAAAGGTCAGACTAAAACTGACAACTGTACAGTGAAGCCTGACATTTGGATATTTTGAAGTTTTTCATAAATCATAGAATAGTATATGGCTGTAGTTTAGCTTTTTAGGTAAAAGGTATGTTTTCATTAGTGCATTTCTTATTGCTGATCCCTGTAAAAACATGTGGATCAGCTTTCCATTTCTCTTACGCAGATCATGATAACCTGTAGAGTAGAGTAGAGTACAATCATTTGTGCTATGTTTTTAATTTTCTAAAGCACCTTGATGACAGTGAGTGTTCAGTGGTGAAGCATCCTCTATTGAACCACCCTTAAAAAAGACAAAACAAAAACAAAAGAACCTTGCCAAGTCCAACTTCATATAGGTAAAAGATAGAGGAAATTATGACTTACTTTGGACTTGGCATAGCGAGCTTCCCTTAACCCCCTGCCCAAAGGGATACTGCAGTTATACTACATACCCATAGGCACCACAATGAAAATTGAAGCTTATACCTAATTAAGGTTTTATACACACCAGTTCCCCCAGTAAATGCAAATTTTAACAAAATTAGACATGTCATATGTTGAAAATGCTCATGGCAAACAATCATTTTGCATTCCTGCAAATAAAATTGTTTTATACTGTAAGCTGGAGGCGAGTGTAACTTATTTTTGTAATAAAGTTTTTATTTTTTTTATGTGTCATTAATATAAATGTGTGTTAGTACAGAGATCTTCTGGTTAAAAACTTAGAATCGCACACATTTCAGTATGTTTACTTGTATTTACATAATTTTTAGAATAGTGGTTGCCAATAGCCTGTATGTTTCACATTAATTGATTTTTTTTTTTGTTATCTTAATAAACCATTTTAGTATGTTGTATGTCAATTACTGGGATAGCTGGGACATGAAGTGTAATTTAAAATTGTCAAGTATTCATTGGAATATGTAAATGTGCCTTGCCAGTTTTGAACTTTAAGACAAAGTAAGTGAATGATGGTGAAATGAGTAGTCAATGCGTAAGAGACGTTTGCTACCATGGTTTCATATACTGCCCTTGCTAAAGAAAAGTAACTTTTTCCTCAAATTTGAGCATACAAGTATACAGTTGCATTAGCTTCTGAATATTCAAATCTAGCGATAGAATATTAGGCTTATGGAAAGTGGGTTTGCTAATTGTAGCCTTAAGTATAATTTTGGATTTCAATGTAATCCTTGGTGCTGGCATTCCCAGTGCCAAGGAGTTTAAATGCTCCCTTCAAAGAGGTTGCCATGCCTACTGGCACTTTTACTGTCATATGGTTTTATAAGGAACACTGTCAAGATGTGGAAACCAATTTTGAACTTGCTATAAAATGAAAACTCTGGGGGCTGTAGGAGAGGGGAAGTCCTCGGATTTCTTAATCTTGAAATCTCTCCATTGCTGAAAATCTTCAAACACTTGTGGGATCACAAGTGCTAGTGACTAGTTCTTAGTCTGGAAATGTGTTAGGGCGGGGGGGGGGGGAGAATATGTTTATGGAATTGTAACAGTTGATGGAAGTGCATAAAAACATTGCTATTAAGGCACTACATGTGTTGAAATTGTGGATCATATCCTTAATTTCAGCTCTGATAAAAGCATGGGGGACTATTGTTTTTTAAAAAAAGAAAAATTGACAGGAAAGTTTGTTTTTAATGGAATGCAAGCAATGGGGAGTGAGCAAACTCGAGATCTTGACAGTGTTCCCTCTAATTATGAACTCAAGCCATTATAACTTTTAAAATTAAATATGATTTGCACTGTTCTGATATTGGTGCAGTTTTTTAGCAAAATGATCAGAAAACTAAATTGCATGTGGTGATTAATATTGTGGAAAAAAACTAAAATCAAAAAATGTTATTTTCAAAGCTTTAAATTTGTGTAAAGAAAAACCATTATTAAGTGGAAATACTGGTGAGAATGGGCAAGTGCATATATACAACATCAGTTTGGTTGCACTTGGGTGTTGGTAAACTTGAAATGTTCTACAGCAATAACGCATCTCTTACGGGGTGCTTTGGTGACAAACGGACATAGAGCACACAGTTCTTCTGGGCGTGTTGAAGGCAAGTGTTGACTTAATGTATTATGCTGCCTCTGTTTATTCTCATAGGAGGCTTTCTTTACTGAAACACCTGCAAAGGTTTGAATATAAGCTCGCATAGCTCCACATTGGTTTGTAATGTGTTCCTAAATTTGAAGTCTAGTTGAATTTAATAAGAAATCAGAAACTGCTGGTGCTGCTTAACACTTCTGGTTTATAAACACTCCAATACACAGCTTTTTAAATTATACTCTTGTTTTAATATTCATTTTTTGATTGAAGAGTTACATATAGAATTTCTTTATTTAGTTTTTAAAGAGGAGATATGACCCATAACTTAAGTTTGTGGTTTTAGTGTTGGAGGAAGGCTGTTATTACAGATACTAAGACCAGTTTCTAAATTTCTGCGTTGTACAACTCTTACTTGAATACTGTCTTAAAATCTAAAATAAGGAATAATACTTCTGTTCTTACTGGGAGTGAGGAGTATGACATAGTCTAAAATAAATTTGGCCTCCCTTGAAGATAGGATTCCCAACTTAATATTTTGGATAGATATGTTATTTATGGCTGCAATTTTTTTCCCTTGTGCCTTTGATAGTTCTTCAGAGGCTTAACTTTTCTGTTCTGCCTAGCATTTTGTTGCTTCTGTACATCAGTGAGGGGAGACTTTTTTTTTTAAAGAAATAAAACTAAAAGGCAACATGGACATAAACATATGTAACATTTTCTGAAAAGAGTGTGTTCCAATTAAGATACTCCCTTGATTTCATTAGTGAAAACTTTGTGAAAAAATGTTAATTGTTTAAAATGGAATAGCAAGTTTTGGAAGTAGGCAATAAGGCAATAAACTCTACCACATAGCGTTCTGAAACTGAAGTTGGTAAAGTTGGAGCTTGAGTTTGTGTTCATAGCCTGAAGCTTACAAATCCCAACTTTTATGACTGCCTCTGATGGATGTAAGTCTGTCTCTGCCGAGTGTGTTGCTGAATTAACTCCAGCACCAGCACGTGACATGTCTTGGCTGGAGTTGCATTAGTTGAGCAGAGGAAATGCCAGATTGTACCTTGTCATTTGCTCTGTCAGGTAAAAATGGTGTGTGGCAACAGGAGAGGAAGTGGAGCTGACGATTCCTTGATCCTTAATACAGGTAGTGGGGGGAGAAGGAATAAATTATTGTTACTTTACAGTCATCTAGTGCCAACAGACAAATCTGCCTAGAAGCTCTCATGATAAACTTTTTTCTGGGAGACTGATTTTCACATAGTCATCTGGTCAACACTTTGCAAGTGTTTAATTAGACTTCCTTGAGTTATGAAATCCACAGGATGAAAGAGTGACTTTTCTTTGGTCCTCCTTCGCCTTGACTGTTACAATAGATAGATCTGTTGAAAAGTGCCACTAGGACTAGCTTGTTAGTTTAGTTGGAATTTGGAGAGTGGGGCAATTGTCTCATGTGAGACTCTTTTTTTTTTTTTTTTTTTTTTTTTTTTTTGCCAGTATATAACTGGTTACTAGTTTTTTCCACAAACATACATATTTATAAATGGCCAGCTCTGGAGTGGATGTTGCACGGCTGAGCTCATCTGGAAACGTTGGGTTAAATTGATTATTAAAAGCTATCTTCATGAAAGCTGCTTTAGATGGTCAGACTTCCAGGTTACCTGGTAAAAGCTTTTTTAAAAACAGAAAAAAGCATCTGTGACAGTCATAGTATGTAGGTAATAGGTCATTAAATACGGCTTGAATATTTAAAGTTTAAATCACAAGATACGTTTCAATTCCAAGAATTGCGTTATTCATGAATGTTCACGAAATTTAGTGCCTACTCCAAAGCCAACACTTATTTTCTGACAGTCATTTACGTAAAACTTGCAGTGTCAGAAATCTGGATTCCCTCTAGTCTGAGTGATACATTTGGCAGATTAATGGTGACAGTTCACTGTCTGTTTACACAGTTAGTGTGACAATACAAGTTTACTTGTTTTGGTCGCTAACATGTAGAAAAGACATTGAATCTTGCCACTTAACTTTCTTTGCACTAAGGAAATCACAAAAAGCACTCTTAGTTCTGCTACACAGCCAGTAGAATAGCCTATGCCATTTGACTGCACAGAAGATAATGGTAAGTAAAACCAGACATTCTAGTATTAAATGACTTGCAGTACCTAAAATCCAACTTAGTAGACTGACTCCTTAACTGCAGTTATTTAGGGAGGTTGTGGGTTTTAACTCTTCAATTTTAGTGTGTCCACTTCAATTCTAAGTGATTATTGAGTGTAATGTGTGATACTGTTTAACATTAAATACTTTAAAAATCTCCAAAATGCTTCATAGATAATTCAGTATGTATTTTCAAACTGATGGGCCAGCAGTCATAGTAGTTTAAGGGATTTTCTATGAACAGTCAGTAATTGAAGCAAGGAACGGAATATATCAGGTCCTGAGTTCCAGGTTCCAAGTGTAGCATTTCCAGTATTGTTCTGCCACCTAAAGTAACATTTTTCACATTATTCCGCCCCACCCCCTCCTTTAGTGGGATGAAGAATGCACCTAATTCTGTCACTAGTAGTGGTTATTTAAAAACTATTACTAAATGTAGCTAATTTGGGATTAAAAAGCTTCCTCTGTGAGAATTCAACAAAGGTAATTCTATAGAAATTAGGGCTTTTCTTAAGGTGCAATTCCAGCACACTTAAGAAGGAAGCTCTGCATTACCAAAGATTGCTGAGAGCTAGCCTAAAATAAATTACAATTAATCTTTTCATAATGCAGATGTATCACAATTGGAAGGTGATCTTAATCTTTAATATTACAGCATTTGACATGGCAAAAATATCTAGTCCCTGCATCTGGAAAAGCTAAAGTGGCTATTAAAGGCTATTAAAGGGCTGTTCCTGTATCAGACTGTGGTCAAAGGCTTCCTTGGAATAGTGCAGTGAAACCTTCTTTCTTCCAGTGCAAACAGTTGTTCTAACAAGCTAGCCTGTTTCCAATCCACAGTTTTCAACAGAATTTTTTAGTTTTGTAAGTATGCTTAAATTGATACTTGTAGCAGAAGACAAACTTCCGGTGACAATCACTGGTGTATATGTGAGTAGTAGTTTCACCGAGAAGTGACCAATGTGTAACTTTGGCATAAACTAGCGTAGTGAAACTGTCCTTTATTAATATCACCTGCACTTTTACAGAAGTAGATTAGTTTATACTTGGTTTTGAATTAGTGGGATGCTTAAAAGCTCGTTTGAAGAAAACCATGGCATGTATGTTATTAAAAATCTGTCAGAATTTGCAAATGAAGAAATACGCTGCAGGTTTCATAGTAATAGAAGACAAGACTTGAATATAAAGGGAAAAGTTGAATATAATGTAACTTCTCTCACTGAAGTCCTGAAGCTCCCACAGGCTCTAGGTGGCTTTAAGCTTTAGCAGTGATTCATGTAGTTGAGTAATCTCTGCTGCCTTGCTCCACTATGTTTTCATAATGCTAACACAACCCCTCAGAAATTTTTTTAAAAATCCTGTTCTGGGATTAATTCCAGTGATACTGATCTTCCAGTTAAAATCAAGGAGGATCTGGAACGTTTTAAATCCATTGGATTTGAAGTAACTTCCTTGTGTATATGTTGTTTGCAACTTGGTTTTGCATAGAAGTGATCTTGCAGTGGGAATGGTGTAATAAATGGCACTTTTTTTTTTTAATGGTATACTAATCTGAAAAATACAGAGTTTAGTTTGATGATCTGAGTCAATCAGGTTGTCATGTTTCTATCCAAGGAAATGATGTTAATATTTGTATGACATGAACTGATCAGTAAGTCTCAGACCCAATAGTTGCATCTTTGAGGTTGGTCTTTTCTTGGGTTAACTGTTGAAATTGGTACAGATTTCTAATAGGAAGTACAAAGTTTTGTTTTCTTAATAGCAGCACCTAAACTTTCAGAGTTTATTGCCCTCAGTGTAATGTTTCTAAAGAGCACTGCTTTCATTGAGTAATAAGTGAGGAGGACTACTCAGATGAATGGCGAAAAAGCATTGCTGGTGAAGCTTTTGAAAAGTGAAGCCTCTTGGTTTGTAGTGCACTTTGGGGTGCGTTACAGTGTACCCACCACGTGGGTACAAATGGCATTGAGGTCAACCAGGTAGTAGTGACATCTCAGCAAGGCTAGCTCACACTACCATCAGTGATGGCCTATGCTAAAGCAGGTTATTTGGTACTGAAGTATGCTGAAATGCTTCTGTGGTTTTACTGTGGAGTTAGTAAAGGGCAGCTAGCATAGTAACTGCAGTACAGCAGTTGATGATCCAGTCCCGTTTTGTAGTCTCTGGAAGAACAAGAGACAGTCATGTGTAATGTGTTTTTAAGTGTGTCTTAAATTTCTAAGTAATTTTGAAGCAACCTTCTTCTGCTTTAATGAATGAAGGTGAAAACATGTAAGGTTCCAATTCAGTTTAAAGATACAAGGACACATTAACAGCAGTTCTGGTTTTAAGATCAGACGCCTGGGTATAGTTAGAGCCCAGTAATTGAGGCATGTATTTCAGAATCAGGGTAATGTTTTTTTACTTTGAAGAAATGCCCTGCTGTTAAACAGATATTCAGTCAATTCTAGAATCCCTGTATCTAGCACAAATGCATATATTGGGGAAAAAACCTCAGTACAAACACTCACCCCACCCCCCATTTCTGAAAGGAGAGAACTTGAATATGCAATGCTTTGTAAGAGCATGCAGGTTAAATAGGTGATAGGTGTTGAATTCTTAGCTATGGGGCAAGTGAGATGAATGTGATAATCTTGGAACTTCTGCCTCTCAAGCACATGTTAAAAATGTAGAAAGATCTCAAGTTTCACAAGCTAAAATTGTGTTTAATGTTCAGTTTAAAAAAGAACAGACGTGTCTTGACTCGGACATCTTGAAGGGCAGAAACTGTCCCTGTGAAAAGAAAAACTTGCAGGTCTTCTGTAAATACCTTTGTTTTTTCTTTCTAAAGCAGTGATGACAACCAGGGAAGTGCCTCAGAGGAATACAAAGGCGTATATTTGTCCTGTATTTAAAAGGTTGACTTAGTAGTGATAGAATCACAAACACTCCCCACTTGGGAAGGCTCTTAATAAAGCATGTTCTTCTTTGCTCCATGAGAAAACACAAGGTGACAGAACAGTTGGGAAAAGAAATTGTCTACCTGTGGGCACAAGACAACCATTGAATGGGGTGAAAGGCAAAATACCCAGGGAACAAGCTGGCAAACCACAAGGTAGAACAACTTCATTTAGCTGTGCAGGATCTTCATGTAGCTTTGTAGGATCTTTCCTGCTATTAATCAGTCTGTCCTTTTCCTGTGAAAGGTAGGTACACTCTAAGCCAGGCACCATCTAGCAGCCACAATGCGATGTGAAGGGAATGTCAGGTGATGGATCTTGCCCAGATTCAAACATCAGGTCGAAAGGAGACAGGGTCCATGGCTTACGTGTCAAAGGTAAGAAGAACCTGTCCTTGCTGCCGTAATCCTCAGGGATGTTTTATCTTGGTAGAAATTTCAGAACAAAATTGTCTGTCTGGAAGTATCCCTGTAAGGGAGGAGGTTTTGAACACAGCAAAACATAAGAAGTGCTGAAAAAACTCACCTCTGTTACAATGCCTAATGTTGCTATTTCAAATGTCCTGTTCTGAGAGGTGAGTGATATCCTAGAGCTGCTGCAGTTTGTAAAGCTGCTGATTTGAAGTGATGGACTAACAGTCAGCCCCAGGGAACCAAGAGCCAGTCTTGAATATCTGACACACATGTTCCAAAGATGGACCTTTTTTTTTTTTTTTCAGTATAGATGAAGTGTTCTTCCATCTCTTCTTATTGGTATAACATGTTTGCCACTCACTCCCTTGATAATCCCTTAAAAAGTGGACAAAAGTAGAGTAATGAGAAAAACTGGTTTTAATAGGGCCTGGTGATGCCTCCTGAGTGATGCTTGAGGGAATGCAGTGTTAGAGCAAAGCTTACATGCAAAGTCTTGATTTGAATGCAGGGGACAAAGTGAGAGTGGGCGTTCCACTTGTAAAGTTGGGGTGAAACAATGCCAACTCAGCAGCCCCTTTGCAGATTTCAAATTCAGGATGGGCCCAAAGAGCTCCCAAGTACACCAGCTTCTTGTAGAGAGTTGTGGGTTTTTTCTGGAAAAGCGTGCAATACAAGCTCAGCATCCTGAGAGAGAGAAGTTGCTGATTGTCTCTTGGGACCAGACTGGGACTTTTTGTTAAAGACCTGGTGGTGTAGATAGCCCAAATAGGTGTCTTCTACACTGGAGGTGGTCTTCATGGGCTCAGAAATGAAGGTGCTTATGATGTGCTTTGAAACAGACCTCAAGAGATAAGAAAGAGTTAAGAGCCAATATGAAGGCTGTTAAACTTTGTCTGAAGATGTTCAGTTTCCTCAAGTCTAGGCTACAGCTGACGTGTCTTAATATGAGAAAATACACTTTCTTGATGAACAAAAGGAATTTTATTCTAAGGCTGTCAAACGTAAAAGTCTGTATCAGATCATGAGGTGGGAGAAGGCTGAAGGTGAAGAAGTGTGGTAAGGTAGAATGCACTTGCCACATTTTAGTTTGCCAGGATGGTCTCTCCTTACTGAATTAAAAGAGGATCAAGTATGTAAGGCTTTGTATCTCGTTCATCACCACTCGGGATATACAACAGCATCTGTTTTCATAGGCAGCTTTCAGTGGGGAAAAGTTGTCGTTCTCTCTGCAGGTGAGCAGCATCTCTGAAGACTCAATGGGAGATGGGAACGTTCCTGACTGTAGAAGTAATGGGAAGTGAGCATCCAGTGGAGATTGGTGCATGTTCTGAGTTCTTGGTGAAACTCAGGTGAGCAGCTTTGAACTAAGACGCCTTGGACTAAATGCGCTAACTCCATGTCTCCTCACTGTCAAAACTGCTCCTCCAGATAATCCACAATTTCAGTTTCCGTCCTTTGTTTTGCTGGCTTTTAACTATTGCCCTTGGGCTGCAGGGAAGAAGAGATGGTCATTACTGTCAAGGTAGCTTGACTTCTCCAGACCTAACACACACCTGAAGGGGAAAACAGAGAGGGGAGCACAGCTCGTGGGTCCCCGCCATTGTCATCCAGGAGAACACCAGATATATGTGGGCTTTTCAGAATTGAGACTGACTGGTATTCCAAGTTTCCTGACCATACTATATCCCAGAAATACACTGGATGTAGACAATACATCACAGTATGGTCATAGCTTAGTATTTGATCTACAGTTTTACCATATCCAAGCTGAATGGTGATCGGTGGAGAACTTACTACTTGTCCTAGATAATTAATGGTTATGAGACTCCTACATGGGCTGCTAGGAACCTGGGTGATAGTAGAGAATCCTTTCTCCATTTTGATATCTTTTGAAGCAAAATCTACTTTTCCAAGGAAAAAAAAAATCTTCCCGCTTGCATCTGAACTGCACTGACCCCCACCTGAAGTCTATCTGAGGCCTGCCGGTTCTGTGTGTGATGTTACGAGCTTACAAGCATCTGTTGAAATCCCAAAGACCTCAATCTTCACTTGTAACTCCTGAGGGAGGGGGAAAAAAATACTACAAACTGGACCTACAGAGAACACCCCAAATTCAAGATTAGACTGGAGGACTCACAGCTTCTTAAGGGGAAGAAAATGTTATTCCTTATAGTTTGATATGAAAGATGGCAAGCTGATTTTCATAGTAAAATGCCCTTTTATTAATATATACTTTATCTGCTAAAGAGTAAAAACTTCATGCCTAGCATTTTAAATGGTTTCTTTTATACTTCTGGAGGACAACAAAGATAAGCCAGGTAGCTTACAGAGTAGCAGGTCATTCAGCCACAAATCAGAAATTGATTTAGGAAGTTTTAGAATATTGAGTGTTAATAATAGTCCCCCATACAATCTCGAACCCTACTAGCTCCAATGCCTTTCCTAGCTAGAATATTAGTTACTTAAATAGAAAATAAAAAGCAAAGCAAAACTTTAGGTAATGGAGTTTCACAGAAATTAGCTACATCTTACAAATTGTCCTTGTTTCTTGATTTCACAATTTGTCCCTTTTCCAGACAGCTCAAAGTCCTCTTACCTGCCTAAGCATGCACTCTCCCTCCCCAAAGGACACTTTAGGGAAAACCACTGTGCAAGTGGCAAGTATGCACCATAACCAGGATCTGCATTTGCAGAACATCTGGAAGAATTGCAAGTAACTGTTCTTCACTGCTCCAGAAAAGACACGGTGGCTTTTTGTCCTGCCAAGGTATGTCTGCTGATAGGCCCTCGGAGGGATCGTCTGCTTCTACAGAAGCACCATTAATGCCAGTGCTAGAGGTGAAATAATACACCACTTTTCTATTAAAAATGCCAGCATTTGGGGGGGGGGGGGGGGGTTTGGCATACCTTCAGGAACTTGGGCAGTTGTCTGATAAAGATAGCATTGATCAGCTATGAGCTGCAATGAAGCCTGGCCTTGCGGAGCTTGGTACTGAGCCCCGCTTATTACGTTCTCTCACTGAAATTATCATATTCCTCTTGTAGTGGAGCTTTACTGTGGAGCTACAGGGACAAGTTAACCACAAAATCAGTAATACAAGCAAGCTGCCCGTGTGCTTCAAAAAGTTGTTTTCAAAATGCCTCAAAATTCAACCTTATATCTGAGGAGGAGTCGTCCTCTGTTCAGGTGTTCTCATACTATCATCTTGTGCATTCTGCCTGTTGGCATAAATCAGCTTTTTTTTTTTTTGGTCATATATTCCATATTCTTGCCAGGGAAACATAACATTTATGTCCTATTGCTTTTTATTTTCTCTTAACCATTCTGAAAATGCCTCAGTTTTTGCTGTACATCATTTAAATGGAGGAAATTGTTGAATTAATTGCATACATCCTCAGCCAACAAATGGTAAACAGAACAATATCCTGGTTATACAACTGGTTCTGCAACAATTCCTGTAAAGTGTTTAATGAAAGACTTAACTGAAGCACAAATAACTTTTTGAGGGTGATAACTACAGTTGCTTAACTCTCCCCCTATACTGCTTTTACATACTTAATGTTGTCAGAGAAACTGGTTGCTTGAACTAAAAATATCTCTCTGGAATTCTGACCTGGCAGAAACACTCGAGGCATTTACTGCTCTATCCACAGAAGCTAGAGCAATGGGCTTTGGGATACCAGCTTGACAGTCACCAAAAAAATCCCCCCAGATCTCTTCACTACATTTGGGTTTACGTGATCATTATCAGCAGATAGAGTGGACATGTTAGTGTCAGTAGAAAGCTTTCTCTGATACAAGCTGGCTTAAACAGTAACCTTTAGTTATAGCTAGTTTTTTTTCCCACTTTTAACAAGTTCATGTATTGATTAGAACTTCCTGAGTATGTGAAGACTTTAGGTCGGGAACTTTTTCACTGTCTTGCTCCTAAAATGGGGGGGGGGAATCCATAAAAAAATAGTTATGTCTAAGTGAGGAAAAAAGATAAATCTTCATAGGCTAAAATATTAAAAAACACTAAAGTGAGGCAAAAAAATAGTTAAGGAACAATTTAAGAGGGCACAAATTTGACTAATAATAATATTGAATGCTGTTTTGTTGAATGGTTTTGTTCCCCCACTGCAGCCTGTCCCTACTCCAGCACTACAAAACAGAGGAGAAAATAAGATTGAAAAAGGATAGGAAGGGCAACAAAGATGATAAAAGGTACAAAAGTGCTCTCGTGAAGAACAATTCACCAGAGCAGGAATCTTCATTTTAGAAAAGACAGTTTGCTCAGGTGGCCGAAGTGTTTTGGTAAAATAAGCAGTAATTGTGCTGAGCAGGGAATGGTTTGTTTCGACCATGGCTTTTTATAAAATACTAAATGAAGCACATGTTTGGAGAGCTGTAGCTTGACTCACATGAGTGTGAATAAGTGGTGGATCTCCTTGCTGCATGATTTTTGTGGATGTTAAAGTTCATGGCTGTTCAAAAAGCAACTTGAAACTTAGGAAAAAAATTCTTTCTTGGGATATCCTCAAGATTGCAAATCGGAGTAAGAGAATGTTCCAGGAAAAAATTATTATCTTCTTGCTTTGCTTTTACAACTTTTTCCAGGGTATGTAATCCCTGATGGCCATCGTCACAAACAGGATGCTCACCTAGTTGAACCTTTGCTGGTCCAATACAGCTGTTCTACGAATCCATCAAGTGTCTGTGATGAAAAACTTAAAATAGCTTTAAATTCTCAAGGTTTTATCATAGCTATGACGCATAGGTGCTGCAACACTTTGCAATGTTTTAACAGAAACACATGTAATCTTAGAAGGATCTTCTTTTTAATTCAGCTTAATCAAATAACATGGCTCAAATTCCTCCTCAAACTCTCTACTTGAACATTTTCCCCATTGACCTCAAAGTTGGTCAGTGGAAATTCCCTTCAGGACCCGACACAGCTATCTTCACAAAGTGTGTATCCAGGGTAGGGTTTTCTTTATCCCCATTGTAAGTAAACAGCTTAATTTTCATTTAGACTGAGCTCTTAAGTATGTGCTATGGCATTGTTCTAACTATTTGCATCAATACAGCTCATTTCTTTCACAAACTTTTTCTTACAAATTCTTAACATCGAGCTACCTCTTTTTTTTTTTTTTTTTTTCCTCTCCCCTATTCCTCCCTGATCAGCCTAGGTTTTTGGAAGGAATTATGTTTTCCAGATCTTCCCCCTGTGCATACCAATTCAGCTACTTCACTTAATACTAGATTAAGGTGCATATCCAGAGAGCTTATCTTTCATTCAGGTGAACTAATACAAAATTTCCATAGACTGTACCTTTGTAAAACATTGCCACAAACCTAATACTCATTTTGTTAAACATTTTTCCAATATCTCCTGTATAGGTCCAGTGCCTCTCTTTATGCATTTTTTTTAATGGTGTGGGGTTTTTGTTGGGTTGTTTTTTTTTTAATTTAGCAGGCCTGTATTTCTTATTGTCTGTAGTCATCTTTGACACCCACCTTGCAACTTTCTGCTCTATATGCTTCTCCTTTAATGTCCCATAAATAAATTCTAGTTTACTACAGGACAAATTATTGTCATCTCTAATATCTAAATTTTCTCCATTAGCTAGTCTGTAAAGAATGTATACAGGAAAATCCTATTCATGTAAACATGTTGAAGACAAGCTCTGTATATACACTAGTGTTGCTCTGACCCTTTTAACTTTCTCCTTGAGAGTTACAAGTTCCTTCAAGACAAAACTACCTTTAGCACATTGCTGGTTGTTTTTTTTTTTCTATTTTCCCACATGGACCTTGCTTGTCCCAGTGAAATTCTAACATGTTCAGCACTCCTCAGCACCCCTCTGGTTTGCCCAGCAACGTTGGGCATACTAAACAGACCCTCTGGAAACTCTCTCACTTGCCTTGGGCTCCTACTTGAATTTCCTTACCAGAACAGTCTGGTTTTTTTTTTTTTCCCCCTGCAAGTCTTTATTCTGCCTGGTGCCAGTCAGTGACTTCATGGTTTCAGTCCTAAACACAGCCTGGTAGGTATTTTCACGTCTTCTAATTGAACGGTATTTTACAGTCTCTTAAAAGTAATGATGAATTTTGGGTGGCCTGTTATAATTGAAACCCCTTAGCCCCTCCCCTTCACCTTCAATCGCCTGCTGAATCTGTTTCTAAACAAAGTTTTTAAATCTGTGTAATGTCAGTTGGCACTTCATTCCCTGCAATAGTGGAGAGCAGCGATCTTTTAGAATCATTTTGGTTGGAAAAGGCCCTTAAGATCATCAAGTCCAACCATTAACCTAACACTGCCAAGTCCACCACTAAACCATGTCCCTAAGCTCCACATCTACACGTCTTTTAAATACCTCCAGGGATGGTGACTCAACCACTTCCCTGGGCAGCCTGTTCCAATGTTTGACAAGCCTCTCGGTGAAGAAATTTTTCCTAATACCCAATCTAATCCAATCTTTTGAGAACTATGTTACTCATCTTTTTTGTTTTGTTTTTTTTTTTTTTTTAAAAAAGTTCTCCCTTCTGCCTGCTGTTTTGCTCCTTACTCTTCTGGACCAGCTGAGCTTCCCCATTCTTCAAGACGACAACTCATGTGGGTTTTTATCTGGGAATCCAAAGCCCCTGTGGCTGTACCCAGCAGGTACTTTTTGCCCCAGGTTATTGTTTCCTCATCCAGTTTGCTTTAATCTGACAATAGTGAGGGTCAATGGCAAAGTTCATGTGGCAGTCCAGGAAGCAGATTTTAAGAACCTACACCAACCCTTGGCAGCTCCCATTCCCATACAGCTGACCAGCACGGGTCTGTGTGGGTAGTGCTGGGAGCTGACTCCCAAATGCCATAAATCTGACCATTAGCAGTTTATTAACTCATTAACAGACAAATATGACTGTATTTATAACAGTAAAGCTAATTTTGTTTACCAAGTGCTAATAATTATCATACTACCTAAATCAAACCAGAAATGTTTATCGAATGGTCAGCCCCTACTCTCCCCAAAAGTGAACGTTCCTTCAATACAGAAAGGCCAAGCAGCACTACTAAATGTCCACTTTCACCTTAGGGTTTTTGCATACAACCAAATTATCTGAACTCCATGAAACCAGTAACTGGTGATGGATGCCCTTTACGTTTTGAACTTAGAAGTCAACTCTAAAGTGCCTACTAATGCTTAATTTTCTTGGGGTCTGAGACACCAACTTCAGTTTCACTTTTTTATTTAAGCTTAGCTATTTGCTAAATATTTAAAATGAACTTTCCTCTAAAGTTTTCTGCTAAAATAAGGTTAATATGAAGCCTTCAATTTAAACTTCTGGAATGGGCCCACAAAAATGGTCAGATAGTTGTGGGGTATAATTGATGAAGGAAAACTAATTCCTTGTTGGGTAAATATGAAGGATTACATTACGTAAGTTAGCCTGGACAACTGCATCCTTGAGAAAGATAAGTATGTAATGCTTTGAAAATATTATAGACTGATTTTTATTTTTTTTTTTAGATACTGGAGAGCAAAAGCAGACTTGCAGAGAAAATTAAATGCAATCAGCTGGTTAGAATCTGTGTATTACAATTTACTGCCTGGTTTATTAAAACATGGTTTCTTTAAGCTAAAAAAGGCATTTTAGTAAATAGAAACTCAACAAATTAGTTTTATGTTTATAATCTACATTAATATATTTTTGAATGCTAGAATATGCCTAGCATTAGAAGATTTGTATGATCAGTGAAAGATCCTTTCACATTTTTAATACTAAAATAAAATCTAGCTTTCCAGAATAAGCCAGTCTTGGCCACGTTGTTTCAGAGCCCATCTCCAGATGCCTGTTTTCCCCTTCAGTTCTCCAGTAAACCAGAGAATCTTCCTAAGAACTTACCTGAAGAGAGAAAGACTTGCTATTGCTGAGGAATGGATAGTTCTTATTTCTCACATAAAATCAACAGAATTTTGAAAAGCTTGGTATTGTCAGTATTTCACTTTTGCTCTTCCATACTTTATTTTGTTGGAAAACAAACCTCAGTTATGTCTTTCAGTGTAGCAGAACAATCTGAGTAGTCACAGGGGCCAGGGTTACAGAGGGTGATGGGCAATGCCAACGCTGCTGTCTCCGGCAGGGCAGGATGGGATAAAGCAGGTTGTTGTAGTGTCTGCCCAGCAGATGTAAAGTCTGTGAATTGAAGGAAATTGCACAGCTTCTCAAATGACGAGGTACAATGAGTGCCAAGTGTGAATGTGGCAATTTTACACTAAATAAACATAACCCTGAACAATGAAGAAACTTCACCCAGAGTAGACAACACAAAACCGCTGCTGGTTTGCTGTGCAAGTCACTTCCTATGTTACAGGTATGTGATGCTGTGACATCTTCATGAAACATTTTAATAATTACAGATTTTTAAAAGTGATACATTGTAAAATAAGTTACTAAAAAATCACAAGCAGTAAAGCTGAGGATAAAGTAAGCAGGTAGTGAAAAAAATGCATCTTCTGAGGAAAATTAATTTCCTCTGAATAGTCTGTATAGACATTTGCTGCATGTATGCACCTTATTTGTTTGGGTTTTTTTCTAATAGAAAATGCGTGGACTGACATGAAATAATACTGTGCAGATGCTCTCAAAGAAATTCAAGCTGACCCTGGGCTTTTGCCAAGCTCTCTGCGAAAGGTCAACATTCTGAAGTCAAACTGCAGCATTTCACCTGCTCTAGAGGTCAAGGGAAGTGTTGCATAAAATGACAAAACATCTGAGCAAAGATTCTGAAAGCTATTTTCAGCTTTTGGTTTCTAGGTATTGACTCACTTTCCAAATACTGACTTTTCCTTAACAGTGTTGTGGGGTTTTCACTGAAGTTTTGTAAACATGACTCTTCTGAACAGAAATATTTAATATCACGTACCCTTTGCCCAAATATGCCTGTGTGGGGCTAGTCCAAGTGAATATAAAAGGCAACAGCACTGTCTCAAAACACCTCATAAAAGCAGGCATTTCTCGTTGAGCAGGTCTTTCTCATCTTGGCAACTTGGAAGCCACTCTACCAGTGAGATCTCCCAGGATAAGTTAAGTATTTTTATTTTGTCCGTTGAACTAATCTTCCCATAACCAGCTGTGTCACATTAACAAAACTTTGAGCTTCCTAAGACTGAGTAACTACAGAGTTGCTGAAAGCCTTCAACCAGTTTGAAAGCTTGTGACTTACACCGTACCTGAAGGCAGCTATTCATGTGAAGTTGGCTTGAAATTGCTCTCACCAGCAATAAACTACATTCCAGAATTAGCGTATTTTCAATATCTTAACCTTGTATACTTACTGATGTTTAGGAAAGGTCTGTTACATGTCCTACCCTGCTCCTTTTTACAAGCGATTATGAAGTTTTGAGAGGTGTTTATACAGTTTTAGTGTCCCAGGCACTAAATGATTTAGCTCAGTCATCATCTAAATATAGAGCATTTAATCAGATGTAGCAGGTTCTGGCTGCTCGGCGCTGGGAGCCCCTGTTGTCCAGAACCTAAGTATTTATAACTAGGTAAGCTTTCTGTCATCAGAGATCTTCTATTTACAGGGCTTAGCACAGTATGTTACAGACCAGAGCTCGAAATGCCACCCGAGCGCGTCACCGGCGGGCTGCTGGGAGGATCTCTCCGGGAGCTTCCCCCAGATCCGACCAAGTTCGACCCGGCCGGGCAGCTCGCTCCCCCTCCGCTCCCCCTCTCCCCTCGGAGAAGCGCAGGCCGCGGCCGGCCTTGCCGCCGCTTCTCTCCGCCAGCGATCGCCGATGCCCCGGGGCCAGCAGCCGCCGGGCCCGCCCCCTCCCCGCAGCAAGGCTGAGTCTCCCGCGGGCCTCGGGGCGCTACGCCTTCAGCGAGGCTGAGGTTCGCCGCGGCCCAAGGCCGCCCGCCCCGCTTCGCTCCGGCCCGGCCGCCTCAACGCGGGCGGAGCGCGATGTCCGCCTCCCCTGAGCTGCAGCGCCGGGGTGGGGGCGGAAAGGAGGTGCGGGAGCGCCCGGCCCGGCAGCCGCACCGCGCTCTGGGCCCGCGGGGCCGGGGCGCCTCACCCACCTCCCGCCGCCGCCGCCGCCACGTCGGGCCGCCCCCCTCCAACAACATGGCGGCGGCCGACGGCCCGCCTGACGCCGGGGCCGCCGTCACGTGGCCGCCGTCACGTGCCGCTGGGACCGGAAGCGGCTCATCCCGGTGTGGCCCGGCTGCCGTGCCGGCCCCGCGCGGGGCAGCGGCGGCCATGGGCTGGCTGCGGGCGGCCGGGCAGCGGCTGCGGCAGCGGGCCCGGGGCGCCGAGGTGCTGCGGGAGACCTGCCGGCAGTACCCGCTCTTCTGCTGCCTGCTCCTGGGGCTGGGCGCCGCCACCCTGCTCCTCAACCGGTAACCGGGCCCGGCAGGGAGGGCTGGGGCGGGGGAGCCGGGCCGGGCCGGGCCCGATGCGGCGCTGGTACCTCGTAATATTTCCTTCCTGTTTATTTCTAAGGTATCTTCACGTTTTAATGATCTTCTGGTCATTTGTGGCCGGTGTCGTCACCTTCTACTGTTCGTTGGGACCGGACTCCCTCTTGCCCAATATTCTTTTTACAATAAAATATAAACCCAAGGTAAACGTATCTGTTAACGTTATTGTACTTTCTTTAAATTTAGTAAGAATTTATATTGGGTAACAATTTTTGCGTAATTCCAGATGCTTTGAGGAGTACTATGCATGCTACACCTCATATTGACAAACTGAGAGGTGTTTTGTAGCAAATATATGGCGGTTAATACTTTGGGTTCTTCACGGATTTCTGCATAGTCCCGTCAAATCTATGTATGGCTGTAAAGCCGCTTGTTGGGAGTGTTCGTGGATGTTGGTTTTGGCTTCACTGATTTTTCACTTTTGGCATTTGAGTAGCAACTGGTTGAGAAGTAACGTAGTTGTATTCTCTTTTATTGAGGCTTTCTCTTTTCTAAAGATGTTCTTCCTTTGGCAAGCCAGTGCTAAGTCTTCTTTGCTGGTTGTACTTAAATTCCTTTAAGCAGTACTGCATTTCAAAGAAAAAAAAATTCCTAAAGGAAATTTCTGTTTTCCAACTTAAAATTGTATATTGTAGAATTTCATAGGACTAAAAATGTTATAATAATTCACAGCTATGAATACGGCAAGTTTTGCAGAGAAACCAGCTGGTCTGTTACTAGACCAACTGATGTACAGGGAGATGACTGGAAATGTGAAAGGATATCTGTCTCCTCAAATTTTGTTCTAGTGGAAGCAATTTTTCTGTTTGGTTCAGTTGTTTTTCATACCATGCCTTGTTATCTTGTTTTCCTGCTGGGAGAGCAACTTTTTCTTTATGCTGTTTAGTTCTCTGTAACTTTATACTCTAAAAGGGAATTCACGAATGTATTGGTATAGGAAGAGAGTCATCATTTTGAAGAATGTAAACTTGTCCAAATATCTTCTCTTAGCAATTAGAATTGCCGGAGCTATTTCCCCATGGTCACAGTTGTGCTGTATGTGGCAAGGTCAAATGCAAGCGGCACAGGTAAATTAAATACGTGGCACCGGTAAGCTTAGTATTTCTTACATTTTGCACATAACAGCAGGAAACGTGCAATTAAATATTGTTACATCAACCTTTCTGTGCTCTCCTACAGACCTACTTTGCTTCTGGAAAATTATCAGCCATGGCTGGATCTGAAAGTGCCTTCCAAGGTTGATGCATCACTCTCAGAGGTAATTGCTGCTTCATTTCTTTAGTACCTTGATATTCAGTGAGTTTTTATTACATATCTCTTAGACCTATTACTTCTGGTTCAGTAGATAGTTCAGATGGACTTCTCATGTATATTAACTTGTTCCTGTAAAAGTCAAATCAAAATAACGTATGCCAGGAGCAGAGAGGTGAGATCGCCTGCTTGTTATCACAGTGTGACTGTTCCTGTAGTAGCGTGCTTAGAACGTAGATATTTCTTCTATGTAAATTGGGAAGTATCTTGGAAAGAGCAGTTATAACTGAACACGTCCATTTTTCAAAAAGTAAAGGATTTCAGCCTGCTTAGTTTGTTGGAGTGGAGGTTAAGAGATTATTTGTGCGCACCCTCAGCAAGTTTGCCATCAACACCAAGCTGTGTGGTGTGGTCGACACGCTGGAGGGAAGGGATGCCATCCAGAGGGACTTTGACAGGCTGGAGAGGTGGGCCCGTGCGAACTGCATGAAGTTCATCAGGGCCAAGTGCAAGGTCCTGCACGTGGGTTGGTGCAATCCCAAACACAGCTACAGACTGCGAGGGGAATGGATTGAGAACAGCTCTGAAGAGAAGGACTTGAGGGTGTTGGTGGATGAAAAGCTCAACATGAGCCAGCAATCAGTGCTTGCAGCCTAGAAGACCAACCGTATCCTGCATTGAAAGAAGCATGACCAGCAGGTTGAGGGAGGTGATTCTGCCCCTCTACTCCGCTCTTGTGAGACCCCACCTGGAGTACTGTGTCCAGCTCTGGGGGCCCCAGTACAAGAGAGACATGGAGCTGTTGGAGCGAGTCCAGAGGAGGGCCACGAAGCTGATTGGAGGGCTGGAGCACCTGTCCTATGAGGACAGGCTGAGAGAGTTGGGGTCGTTCAGCCTGGAGAAGAGAAGGCTCTGGGGAGACCTTCTAGCAGCCTGCCAGTATCTGAAGGGGACCTACAGGAAAGCTGGGGAAGGACTGTTTACAAGGGCATGTAGGGATAGGACATTAAGGGTAATGGCCTTAAGCTGAAAAAGGGTAGATTTAGATTAGGTATAAGGAAGAAATTCTTTACTGTGAGGGTGGTGAGGCACTGGAACAGGTTGCCCAGAGAAGTTGTGGATGCCCCCTCCCTGGAAGTGTTCAAGGCCAGGTTGGATGAGGCTTTGGGCAACGTGGTCTAGTGGAGGGTGTCCCTGCCCATGGCAGGGGGGCTGGAACTAGATGATCTTTAAGGTCCCTTCCAACCCAAACCAGTCTATGATTCTCTGTCCAGCTACAAAATTTCTGTAACGAAGATGATAATGTGATAGTAGCTATTTAAAATCATCAGGTAAAGCTGTAACAAAATCTGTCTAAAAAAGAAATTAGTGAATTTACTCAAAGAAGAATAGCATAAATACCTGGTTATTTAATAAGACCGTAAATCAGTAATTTTGTTTTGTTCTTTTCTCTTTAAAAAGAGCTATCCAAAGAGCATTTTTCTTTGAGTTTGTTTTGGGTTTTGGTTTTTGGTTGGTTTTTTTTCTCTTTTTTCTTTTTTTTTTCTCCCTTGATTGGCAATTGATGAAATATATTGATAGGTAAATAGATGATCTTTTGCCCTTTTTTAAAACTATGAGAATATGCAAACACGTATGTAGCTTAATCTCCATTTATTTAGAATTCCAACTTTGGAGTTTTATGGTAGGAGGATGAACAATTGGCATGTCAGAAGTGAGAAGATTCTTGCATGTCAGCCTCACAATTAACAACATGGTGTACAAAGTCAAAGCTGTGTGTATTCGCGGTATGAGCTAACACTTGCATTCAGCTGTGCGTGATGGTGTCCTGGACGCAGCCCACAGCAAGAGTACCCAAAGAATGAAAACCTTAAGGGAAGGGAGGGATGGACAGTTGAGGAATGTTTTTCAAAAAACACAGATAACAGCTTGTTGACTTCCTTTGGTTTAATGTAGTGACTTCCTCTGTAATTTCAGAAGCAAACATTTATTGTTTTAAAATTACTTAATCTATTTATTTTTTTTAAATAAGTTTGGGCTCAAGTGTATTAAAATAATATTGCTGAATATAATTTCAATAGGCTTATTTTTTAAACCTCTTGTTTTAATAATAGAATGTAAAATAAATGTTTTATAAATATTATATTTTTAGAATTTGGGGTAGCAAACAGCTGTGGAAGTTTATGAAAGGATGTGGTAAATGCTGAAGAACTCGAAGTTTTCCTGTTTAGCTTAAATAGGAATTTAATGCTAAAAAAGTTCTTCATAGTATGTTATTCATAAAAGATACGAGTAGATACCATAGTTATCTGCTAAGACTGATCTTTAAAATGTGTTGCTACACATTGGCATTTTGTATTTAATTCCTGTTACTGTAGTTCTGCTTTTGCCAAAGTGGTGTGGGCTGCTTTTTTTTGATTACTTTTTTTTTTTTTTTTTAACTTCAGTGGCATGTCCTTGGCTCTGCTTTATGTAGCAGTGTAGACATGACTTTTGTATATGCCATGTTTCTCATTCCTTTTTTTGCTTGGGGTGGTTAACTCGAGGGAAGTGCCAGACCCAAATTCGGTGCCTTCCTGGGACAGTGAGCCAGTGTAATCATCCCTGATGGACCCAAACAAGCCATCTGTTTGAGCCACTGTTTTCACCTGTGTGGGATACTATTTGGAATGAGAAATCTCATTGCATTGTTCCCCATTGCAACTCTTCCGTACTGGTTAAAAGGATAGCAGGGATTTTGTCCGCATTGTATTCGTCTTGATCATCTGCTCTGCGGATGCAGCATGTAATGCATGCCTGGAATTGGATAGCCTGCTTCGGGGTGGAAGGAGAGGCTGCTCTTACTTTCTTTTGTGGGTTAGTCAGATATCAGAGGGAAGCTGATACAGTGAGAACTGAATTAAGATTAATGAGATTCTAAAGGAGTGCAGAGAAAAGCAGATTCTTCAAATACTCAGAGTAATTCTGGGATTATTTTTTTTTATTTTGGATTAGTTTTTTCTAGTTCTTTCTTTGCAGGTTGAAGAATTTCAGTGATGTTTTCATTTCCAAATGTTTCTAATTTGAATCAATTGTATAGTCTTTAAGCCTGTGCTTTCAGGTGCTTACAGAATAATTTAATACCCACTTGAATCAGAAGAAATCCAAGTTTTTCTCACAAGTATGGATTTTTTTGTCTTTTTTTTTTCAGACGTATTTTGGTTATCTAGCTGCTGTACTTGGCTTAGAAAAGTAAGAAAAACCTGTGGTTGGATTTTGCTCCCCGCTTCGTTTATGCTTATTATTATAGTTGAACTTTAAACTGCCTCCGCCATGCATCTATCAATATTTGGTAGTTTGGACTGTATCCTGTGCAAAAATAGTGCAGTGACCTAAGTATAATTTTGTTTCTAGTTTCTAATCCATTGTGCTTTGTGTTAGTTTCCCCAATATTTTCTTTCTTTTTGAATTAGGATATGATATCTGTCGGTCAGTTTTATGCTGTATATAATTTCAGGTGCTGCAAATTGTATAAAGGAGAATTTAATTCTATTATTCAGTTATTTCCCTACAGTTCTTTCCCTACAATCTAATTTTTGCTATGTGAGGGATGCTTGCAAGTCAAATCTGCGACAAGCTGCTCAGCTACTCTTGATGGGCATCGTGAAAGAAATGCCCAAGTGGATCAAGGTGCTGTCTGTTGATATCTCAAATTTTTCTTTAATTCTTAAGTTCTCACGTTCTTGACTTGATTATGGGACTAGAATTTTGTATCTTTTTTTTTTCTTTTCTAAAAGTAAGAAATGGACAAATGCATGACAAGAAATCAGTTATTGTCTGAACGTGCTCTTTGCCAGTCCTGAACTCTTGTAGCAGCACAGTGGCCTGCATGCTTTCTTACTGGGATTCGCTTGTTCTACCCTCAGGAAGTGGTCTCAGCTATCTCAATGTACCATCTTTTAAGGCTTTTAAAATTGTCTTTGTGGTTTACTCATCAAGTCCTTGATCCTTTCCAATCTAATTCAGCCTGGTAGTTCTGACCTGCTACTGAATCATTTCTCGCTCAGCTCTACTATTCCTCCTCCTGACAACTTGGGTCTGTTCTGTGGCAGTCCACAGAAACCTTGTCTCGGCAGCAAAGACTGACTAGCTTGCAGTGTTCTAGTGCATGCTGGAAAATAATTTCTCTTTGTATTTTCCTTTAGCTGCTGCTTATGTTACTATCTGCTACATTTGACTTTACACTAGTAATCTCTTTCCAATTCAAAACTGCTCACGCATAGGAGAACCTGTCATTTTGCAAAATGCTTGGAAAATAGGTAGGCTTTAAATGATGTGACTCATCATTTGTGTTTAAAACTGGAGAATAATACTTTACAGACAAGGAAATTGCTTATCATTAGCTGTCATTCTTTGAGATGTCCTGTCTGCTCCGTTTCCTTGTGTGCATGGTGTGAGCAATTGAGCTTGAATAATATTGTTGGTGTAGCTAGAATGGAAGTGGGTACACATGTCCCGCTTTCCTAGCGCTTTATGAAAATGCAGTGGATGATGTGACAGATTTTTCTGTGACTTACAGAATCACACTGATATAGTCTGGAAGGCTCATAGGATCCATGGGAAAACTGTATGGACCGTATGCCTTGAACGATGAGGCTTTGGGCAACGTGGTCTATTGGAGGGTGTCCCTGCCCATGGCAGGGGGGTTGGAACTAGATGATCTTTAAGGTCCCTTTCAACCCAAACCAGTCTATGATTCTATGATTCTAACTCCAGTTACTGGCAGTCAATTGCCTGTTATTCCTTGAGTGCTTGTATTTTGCAGTATGGATTTCACACTGTAGCTCTCTTCTAGCTTCAGTACAGCACCTTGGTGTGATGGAGCATCATACATAACTGCCTCTGCCATGCCATGTGTTTAGTAAATGTGCAAATAGGGACTGCTTTCTGTGTGTCCAGGATCAAGGCGTTTTTTATTAAGGCCATATAGATAACTTGAGTTCTAGCAGAACGTGTCTTTACCTCTGATGTCAGGACCAGGGATATGTGGACTTCAAGTGCATTTTGAGTTAGTTGTCTGTCTCTGTGCATGCTGCCTCTGGGTCTTTGGCTAGTGGGATTATCTGCATGGCTTTGTCCTGTGGAAGCATTGCCATAAAGCTCTTCATTGCAGTGTGGCTGTGGAAGCGGGAGGTAACAAGGGAAACAGGCAAATCTGTGAAATGGTTCAACTGGAAGTCAGTTACTACAAACATGGCATGAATCTCAAGGAGATCTTATCCAGAGTGGGATGGGTCATCACGTCTTGCATCTTTCCTGCTTTCCTTGCTGATTTCGTAACCACAGGAAGATGATTCTCAGAACCATGTGTTTGGCTTAGCTAGCAGTAAGAACGAGATCTCTCACTGTTGGAAACCTTCTTCTAGTGGCTTTAAAAGCCTGTGGACTGTAGGCTAGGAGAGTGCCAACAAGTTATGTTAGCATCTGATGAACTGAAATTGCAGTGACACATGCACTGAAAGCCTGATGGACAGGCTTTCTGTTCCAAAGTAGCAGTCATGGATAAAGAAAGCTCTCTCAAGAGGAGTGCACTGTACTCCTTTTGAGTATGCTGCCTTGTGCTTGAAGGCTGCTCAGGTGTGCTTTCCACTCAAGTGGAAGATGGTTTGCTGTCGTTCTTGATGGGGAGGTGCGTAGCAAAAGTGGAGGGAGAAAGAAAAGGGATCCTTTAATAGACAGATGCACAGTATGGGTTTTTCTGCAGGCTTTTGCTTTTGAAAGGCACTTTTTTGAAAGACTCTTGTGGTTTGAGCCCAAAGAGGTTTATTTTGTTAGAAACTCTGCGTGAACAAAATTATGTTGCAATACCTACAAGACTGAGGTTTCTATGGAGTAAATTGGTGGTTTATATACTGGCAGTGCTATGGAAGGCATCAGGAAAATTGTCTTGAGTTGTCTGATCTATTGCTCTTAAGGCCAGTGGTCTGTGTTTGCTGACTGGTGCTGGATGTGATCTCCCTCCTGTTGTCTGAAGGTTAACTTCCAAAGAAGATTCCATGGGATTTCTTGATCTCTTCTGGACTGGAAAGTAAAGCATCTGTTGTCATCCTCCCTCCTCACCTCGCCACCCCCTCCACCCTGCTTTTAATGGAAATATGAGATTTTGCCGGGGGCAGGGAGGAAACCGGGGATGGACATGACATGACATTTAGCTTACCCGTCCATCATCAACACATGATCATATTTACAATTTCAAGATCTATTACTGCTATAACACATAGGGGTAGGAGAAAAGACATTAGTGACTTTGTATGGTCCACTACACAGCCATCTGAAGTTATCCCAAACTGGAGAACATCCCTTCAGAGAGAGGGTGAAGGAACAAAATTTCTCCTTCACCCTTAAAAACAAAGGGAGGAAAATCACTGAAATGGAACAATTGCAAAAGATAGAGTATCATACCAAATTTGAGTAGGCGATATTCTTAGTAGTGAAGACAGAAAAAGAGTATTCATCAGCTATTCAACTCTGAAGAATTGAGAAGAATTAAAAAGGCCTTGATGTGCATTTTACTGAATGTGGTTTTATAATCATGAGTAGAGCAGAGGCATGTAGTGCCCTAAAGATAGTATAAATTTAGTAACTCTTGAATTCTTGTAGTGCATACAGTGTGAATGAGTGCAGCAGCTAATCTTGTAAGAAGAATAATACTTACTCTCATAAATGACACTTGTATATCAGCTGTTACATTCAGCTTTCCCTTCAAACAGATTTTATGTTTTTCTTTGAACACAGTGGCTTCTTTTGCAAAACCTTTCCTTCCATAGAGTATGGCACAGCAGCCTCGCGTAGCAACACACGTATTCTGTCTTACTACCCTGGCCATCTAAAGCAATGATTCAAATTAAAGGATAGGTTGCAACAGGAGAAGGTAGTACAGAGTGTATCTTGGGCTTACAGTGAAGGAGGAGAAATCTCAAGAAAATTTCATCCTTCCTTCTTACTGATGTTGTTTTGTTTTTTTCTTGACACTGTCTGACGTTTCCCCTTCCAAAGTTTTCTTTTTGCTAATCATGGTGTAAGGACTCTAACAGTTACTTGAAACTTGCTTGTAGGTGTAAGGGGAGATGTCAAAGCTGTCTGGCTAGCAGTCTGACTAGCAGTACACCTTGTGTATGTGATGGTGGCAGCCCGTTGATTGAACAGGGACAGTCGTCTCCTCCACCTCCCTTCTCTGACAATGAAAGCCAAGCTGAACCAGGGTGTGCCTGTGACATGGCTGCAACACCACTGTTTTTTCCTGATTAACCCGGGTTTTCTGGCATGGGAAAGACAACCACAGGCTTGACCTGTGAGGAACAGGTTTGATGGAAAGGGTGGAAAAGATTCTCCTACAGAGATTCGTGTAGGTCGGATATACAGGGGCTAGGAAGAGGAGGGAGAAGGCCACGAGGAGACATGTAGGACAAGGACTTTTGGCAAGTGCTCTGGGACTTCAGGACATAGCTGGACCTTAAGGCAGGCTTTGCTGAAAGCTGTGGTGCAGGATGTGGAGAAAGGAGAATGACTTTCCTAGGAACTGCTTTTCAGGATTCTTCTTTTGCTTTCTTTGTGAGTGGTGAGCATACGCGATTGACTGTCTCACTTTGAGGGTGGAGGAGAGTTAGAGAAGGTGGAGGTTTGGATGGAGATGCGTGTAAGTGTAGGACAGGTAGTTGTGCCTGTGGGACACTCCACACTACATCAAAAAGGAATGGGGACTGATCTGAAAAATGAAGGAAGGGCCGTTTGAGGTAAGATTGCATTTTTCATGGCATTTGCCTAACAGTGGCCACGGCACTGTGCTTCGTGTGGTCGACAGTACTAGTGGCAGCCGTTTCATGTTGATATCTTATGAAACCGTATTTTGTTGCTATTTGCCCAAAGTACTGATTATTGTGCAAAATGATCTCACAATAGGATCACAATGTGCACATTTGTATGTTAAAGTTTCATCATGTATGAATTATGTTCTATGAGTTTTGGAAGGTGCTTGTGTTTTTGACTCTTCTAACACGGATTTATGGTAAACTGGGTATTTCGTAATGTGGTTGTCTTTGTTCTGCACAGGTGCTTGAGTTGGTGCTGGAAAACTTTATTTATCCATGGTACAGGTATGAGCTTTACCTAAAAGTTCCTACTTTTGAATATCATAAGTGTTTATCAAACTGTTTAAGAAAGTCATCTGAACAAAAAAATATTTCTGTTTCTTTAGTAAAATATAAAGCATGCTTTTAACTGCTGCGGTTTCATTGTTTTATTGTCTCTTAGCAGAGTAGTGGTTCTGAAATTTGTATTTCATCCTAAAAACACTTTTAGATTATTCTTTTTTATATGTTAATTTTCTAATAACTCTTACTTGGAAGTACATGTGGCTTGATTAAAACCTGTGTAAAAACTCAAAAAACCCCAGAAATTTCTTTCCAGATGAAAAACATACTGATCTTTCATATTGCTTAAAAATAATAATCACTTTACAGTTTTTTTAAAAACAAAAATTCCACTTTTAGTTAATATAGAAAAGGTATTGTGAATACATTTTGTGGCCACCTTCTTGCAGAATATCTGTTGATTTGCTGAGTTTTAAGGCTACGAGTGGTTATGCTGAGCTGAAAAGAGTAGTACTGTGTAAATAAAATAATGTATAAAAAAAAGACGCTAATTCTTTTTTTTCTGTTTTTTTGCCATATACCTTTATATATTAGTTAGTGCTTCAGAGTACTTTGTAAGAAGATATTAAAAATATTTTTAATTGATCATGCTGACATTAATGTGTTAAAACAACACCTTACCTTAATTATGAATTTGACTTTTTCATCGGATGGAAGTGTTCCATTTTGAGCTAAAAGAAATTTATACTTTTTTCATTTACTCTACGCTGTTTCTTGTGTGTGTCTCTGGGATCTAAAATTGTCTAGGAAGACTTCTTTGCCTGATTGTTTTTTAATTGTGGCCAATTAAATACCTGCATCTCTCACATCTATCTCTGTGTGAATACACTGAAGTATAAAACTTAACTGCTTGTGCAAACAGCAGAGGGAGCTTTAGCACCATGTATTATGAATGATCAAGTTGGAAAACTCAAGGGTTTTAACTTTCAAACTGAGAAAACTAGCTCATGTCCATTGAGTTGTTTGATAAAGTAACAAATGTAAGGGAACCATCTTCTGTATTTTGTAATTTGAAATTAGATAGGCTTTTTTGGCTGGTGGAAGGTGTTATCAATGTCTTTTTTTTTTTTTTTTTTTTTTTTTGACTGATAGGGAAACTTGGATTCCACATATTACTTACATCTCTGACACCCAAGATGGTGGAAGTCTGGCATACATCATATGGTGGGGATAGTAATATGCATAGTTAGAAGTGCAGTGTGAAATGTACTTGATATGGAGCCAGCCAGCTTAGATTCTTCTGCATCTTGCCCTCTGGTGAGCTGTATAGATGTTCCTGCACCACTGTCTTTGGTTTTACATGGCTGCACCTCTGGGTATTGAACTAGCTCCATTAGTTTACACCATGCTGATCAGACCTAATAAGCTTTCCATGAACCTGAAGTACTTATGGGAGTTCAGTGGGCTATAGTGCAGTGATATCTGAGTAATTCTGCAGGAAACAACTTGGTCCTGAAAGGCTTACTGTTTTCAGCTTAACAGTAGTAATGTCAGATCTGGTCTCATTCCCTCTAGACATTCAGATGTTTCTGTGCTTTCCAGCATCGGTTGTGCAGGGAGGCCTGAACTGTGTGTGCAGCTGTTTGAGGTGTGTCTCACAGAGCATGTTAGTTCTGACTTTTCCTACTTTGGTGTACCTACGTTGTTTGTATAGCTCAGCTCAGCCTGGAAAAAGGACTCTTGCATTCATGAAATGTTTTTTTCTGAACTAACAAACCTCACTGACTATGGATAATTCTTCACAAATCAAAAGCCTTTGCATCCACACTGTCCTTATTTAGCAGCATGGGTAACCACCAGCAGGCAATTCAGACTTTCCAGACTAGGTTGGTGAAACAGTTTGCTGCTTTCCCTTCCAGAAAAGTCTGGGCCTAATTCCTTACACTAGCTACCCCCCTTTCAAGTGAATGCAATTTGTGCAGAAACTGCCTCTGAAGAGTAATAATATTAATAATATTTCTTCCTTTTTATTTTATTTTTTGTGCCTTGCCAGCTGATGCTGCCTTGCAGCACCTTGCATGCTGTGGACATTAGAGAGGTAAAATGACGTATCTCACTCAGAAGTCTGGGCAGACACTTACCAGAAATTATCTTGCAAGATAAAATCATAGATTTATTGCTCATGAAATAAAGTGCTAGAAGCAGGGAAAAAGCTGTGGTTTATGTTTGTTTCATTAATAAACTATATAAGAATTTGTAATATTTTATTAGCAGGTTAAAATTTAGAGGCAAAAAACTTGGATTGGTTTAGGGGAACGAAGATTAGTACTTAAAATCCAGTGAACTTGACTGAAATAGGTAGCTATACCTATATGATTATTTTTTTTATTATTTTTCAAATTATTTATACTGGTTATATTTAAATATTTATGGTTTAAGATTTTTTTTTCAACTCTGAGAAGAATAGAGCATAGTTGTAAGTAATCCAAGTTTGCAGAGCTACAAAACACTGGTCTGAGTGTGTTGTTTATGCTGTACAATAAAACTATATGATATCTTGCTTATACCAACCTCATTTTAAACAGGAGCATTTAAAGTTTGAATGAGTCACTCTATGCTTACTGATTTTTTTTTTTTGGTCATTAATGCTACTTCAACTCCAGTTCTCTCAGATTAGAGGAGAATCCAGTAATTACCATGTTTTTGTAATACCTTAGTATGAAAACATTTTTTAGTGACTAAACCCAGTATTTTCACACGTGGACCTGCTTCTATTTTAAATGCAAGTAATGCAAGAAAAATTCAGGATTTTTGTTGAGTTACAAACGATGGCTTTACAGTTTCATCAGCTTGCAACTTTTTTCTTCATCCATTTGATAAGCATGGCCAATTTTTGTAAGAATAATTGACACACAGAGGGGAAAAAATAACTTCAGAATTTGTGTATGGTTTTCATTTATCAGTAGATCCCATAAGATACTGCAAGAGCAGTTGGGTGTATCTCTTTTGAGACATTGGACTCAGTAACTGTTTACAATTAACAGACTGAGCCATTTTCTTTTAGCAAATCTTTCTGTAATACTGACAGTTGTGCGTTTAAGTTTTTCCTCAAATTCTGGGAAAATGCAGCCAATTTTTAAATTGTTTCCAAGCGAGTTATTTGGACTTTCCACTGTGTCACTAGAGATTTGAGATTTTACAGGTTCTTGATGTTTTTTTCACCAGTCTTCAGTCTGCTGGTGATTAAAAGAATGTGTCTGCAAACCTGTGGCGCACTGTGAAAGTACGTGGTATAAAGTCATGTCCAAATAGAATTAGCCAAGATGCTGGTTATCCAAGTGTCAATAAAATAACAACGTTTTAGTCCAAATTACTTCATGTATCTTGTTGTCTGTCAAATACTAGTAATACAGTCGTACAATTTGTTTGCAGTCCCTTGGCTTCCTTTGACAGTGTGGGTATTTGCTAACCATATTGCTTCAAAAATGTCAGCTGTTGATCTTAAAACAAACCAGACCTTCCCCTGCAGTATTCTTATCTGCATGCGGTTAGCTGTTGGAGGGTGGTTGTATTCCTTATGTCAGGCTACTTTCTTTGAGGTGCTTTCCCGTGCAATTAATTGCATGCTTTGACTGTCAAGTCAGCAGTATCTGTACCTAGTGGTTCATCTTCAACATGCGTATATAACTCAGGCTAACATTACTTTAAAAAATGAGATGCTGAATAATGTAAAATGATCTTATAGGCATAAAATTTTTATTTTTCAAAGGTACTGTTGTTGCTTGCACTGATTTTTTTAATGCAAATAATATTTGCATTTACTACATATGCAAACTCATTTGTTACCAAAAACTGTACTTTTTACATATGGTCATTAGCTAAAGCAGGATATAACTTTGTTGCGTCACTAGTCAGCTATTATAATGCAGTTTTACCAATATCTTCAGTCATACTCTAATGTCCATATATGCTTAAATGCTGGTAGATTTTTATTCTTTCTGTTGCATTTTGCAGAATGCTATTATCATGGTCTCTTTCCACTCAGTTTAGTTGCAGTTTTTGTGCCTAAGACTTAGTGTATTTCCCATTTTAATTCAATTTCCCAAAAAAGACATGGAGTTAGGTGTTTGTCTTCCTGAATCAACTGTAAGTATTTTTGCCATGATTTTTCACTGAACATACTTTATTGCAGCAGGTGGAAACTGACAAACCAGATAAAAAGTTTAGATGGTATTTTGACATAGTGATTTGGGAATCTGTTTAAATTCTTCTTTATTTCTTTGTTTCCAAGCAGACCCAGGTTAGATAATTTCAGTTCTGTTCCAAGTAGCTATAGATAGAGGTTCTTGTTTTGTTTTCTTTGTAAATGATGGTTTCACATTTCATGCTACATCAAAAGTAGATCAACTTTTAAAAAAACAATTTCTGTCATTTTCAGTTTCCTGTGCTATGCTTTCTTTTCTCTTCTGGGAAATGGCAATCTCTGTTTAGACCAGAAATAGGCCCAATTTTATATTTAAAAGAGAGAATATTATTGTATTGAATGGCATTTAAGTATTAGAACTTGTTGAAAAAATACCAATGAAAGTTTTCTATTGGAAGAGGCTGAGCTGAAACACAAGGGATGTACCTATTTCATTAAAAGCTACACGACAAACTACCAATTTTTATTATAAAAGAGGTTAACAAAGCCAGATTTGTACTAAAGCAGAAGAAAATTATTTGAAATCTTGTAGTATAGAAGGTCTTGTAGTATCCAATATGGAGAAGTCAATTTTGACTAGCTTGACTGGTGTGTGTGCTTGCAATACTCTTATTCCAAAGGCTTTACCGATATTAATTCAGTTTCACTTCATGCCACTGGACTAGGAAACATTCACATATGTGGAAACTAAGTTAGATTTTACTCTGTCAAAATCAGGCAGACAGTATATTAGAGCAGGAATTGGTATATAATTGCAATTTACTGATATATGCCTTAAGCCATTATTGTATGTGCAAACATAGTGGGAATGCTGCATGTTTTACTCAAATAGAAGACTGCTTACTCTCTGCCAACACTTGGTAGCCTTTATTTCAGTTAATACCAGTTGAATTGTCACCGTTGAATGTTCTTATTCCAGCTTTTAGTAGTGCCAAATGTGTTGTGGTTGGATTAACATAAATGTGTTTTATTCTGTTTTCTTACATGACATGCTTTACAACATTGCAGAAACATTACTGATGATGAATCCTCAGTGGATGAACTGAGAGGCACACTGCGGTTTTTTGCGTCTGTATTAGTTCGGAGAATTCACAAGGTAAGGTAACTTACTGTGGCTTAAAGTTAATTTTCCATCAGAAATAACCGCTATCCACCTGTAGTGAGTTTTTTATTTTTTTTTAAAAAAGGGTGATACCAAAGTCAACCTTACAGAGAGTACAGGCAGTTTCCATCTAAGTTTCTTCATTGCATTATCTGTTCCCTGCTTCTGGAGCTTATCCCATTTCTGGTTATAAAGTGTCTTTGCAGATTCATGACTGGAAGTGTTCAACATCAGGTTGGACATGGCTTTGAGCAACCTGATCTACTCAAAGATGTCCCTGCCCACAACAGGGCATTGGACTAGGTGATCTTTGGAGGTCCATGGCAACCCAGACCATTCTATGATTCTTGCAAATGTATATATTTTTTACAGCAGTGGAAGGCATTATTAAAACCTTGGGATGATCTTTTAGCTGTCTTTTAGTGACTTAATCCAAGTGGAAACAATTTTGAGAATTATTGAAAAAGAAATATTAAAAAATGTTTAACAGTGTACCTGTCTCATAGCTTCTGCTTGCTTGACTTCTTTAAATGCCGACAGGGTCCTTACATTGTCTATAAAGAATAGACTGTCATTAAATGAATTAAACCAGGTATGGTTTTTATATTAATATAGTTCTTAAGAAACATTTTGAAGACTGAAGATTCAATTTTTTTATTTGTTGTGTTTAATATATTAGCACATACACTCTCTTTCCTGGTAAAGTGCTTCAAGCCTGCTTTACAGGAACTGCTTCTAACTTTCTGGCAGTTCTAAGCAGGAAGAGTTGCTAACTCAGTTTCCAGATTTATTCCGTGCTGGCCCCTCTGTTGGAACAGCTACCATAAATGTGTGTCTTTTTTCCCCTCCTTGGTAACAGCACTATTTCCTGAGCTACGAGTTGTACATACACCCTGTCATGACTGATTAACAACATGATTCTGTCCTTGTTATATATCAAATCCAGATAACTTTGTTGTTTACTCTGTTGCTTTTTAAAGTGAACATGGTGAAGATTAGGAAATGTCTGTGTAGTGCAGACACATGGAGGTGTGAAAGTGAGAAAAATCTTTCAAAGTGAAAATCTAGAGCAAGGTCTTAAAATTTAATTTGGAGTTGTAATACGTGCAGGTGTTAGTTGCATTGTTTGTAGATCCATTGTTGATTCAGAAAATGATGATGTCTCCTCTGTTGATCATATAATAAGGTATTAATCATGTTATCTCAGATCAGCTATAGCATCTTTAAATAGAGTGTTAATTTACCATATCTGCCTTTAACATTAATGAAATAAATGTACTATCTTCAGTTCTGTGTATCTGGGTACACAGTGTGTGCAACAAAAACTCAAGATGTGTGCAAATATTAAGCACTGTCAGGGGAACTACAAAATAAAGGTCATCACAAAAATGCATTTCTCTTTACAAATGTTTAGATTTATTTGTATCCATCCTGCAGGATAATATAACTTATTTTTTCTCTGTGTGTGAAGTGGTACAGATATCTCAAGCAAAAAGGTACTCATAGTAACTTTGTGTTTTGGAGCAAAATTGGAACTTGGCACGCTCAGCCATGCAGGGCGTCATGGTTTCTCATGCTATGCTATATTTTCAACTCATACTTTTTTTTTTTTTTGCTGAAGAAGCGTTTCTGTGTGTGCGCACACCCACATACAGATTCATTCAGCCTCAATTAATAGCTGTGATGCATATACTACTGAAAATGTTGTGTGTAGAAATCAGAGATGATATGCAAGTTGCAGAAAAAATACCAACTTTTTGTCATTTTAGGAATCCTAGTTAAAGCTTCAGTAGTTAGCTGAAAAGGCTTATGACAGAATGTTTTATAGCCTTTCAGCTCTGATACAGTGTCCTTTATAACTTCATGTGAGAAGAAATTTATCACCGATTGCAACATAAAATAGTCTTACACCTTTGCCAAACAGCTGTACTTTGATTTGGATTTATTATTAAATGGTTGAAAGCAATAGTTCTAGCTAATAGAGATAAAATTTTTAAATTCAGGCACTACTATGTGTAAGAAAAAACAGACTGTTTTTTTTTCTTTTTTAGGTTATATCTTTATACTTTTTTGCCAAAGAGTCTTCTACTTTTGAATTAAGACTTAAAATTATGAATTGCTTCAGTGAAAAGAATTTCTTTGTTTCCTGTTTAAGTCTGCCTAGGTGGATTTTTTTGAGGCATGGTTGTCGAATAAAGTAACAAGAGCACTTCAGGCCAGTAAGCTCTTAAGTATATGCTGAAATACTTCTCTCTCTCTTTTTTTTTTTTTTTTTTTTTTAAATCTGGATTTTCCTTGTTGTGGCCATGGCTATGAGTTTTGAAGGGAAAGTGAAGGGTTTCCCTTTGTATGGTGTGGTGTTGATAGCCCTGCATCTGGTTGAAATTTTTTGTCAAAAGTTGATAGTATCTACTACAGTGTTGATAACAGTTTGCTTGCTGTGCTTTTTGACTTACATCTGCAGGAATAAACACTCCCCTAATCCCTGTGTTCCATAGGAAACTCTTGATTTATTGAAAATACTGTTGAAATCTGAGTACCAAAGGACAGGGTTTTCCATTGATGAGCAGAAGCTCCTACTTTCTTGCTTTTAAATAGTAGACAACCTTAATTTAGTTAGTTACTTTTAGGTAGTTCTAGTCAATTGTACTAGTTGTCTGGGCTGGCCCAGGTCATGTCACAACTGTGCACCTCAAATATTACAGGGGAGTGTGCAGGAATACATGCTATTCTCCTTGTACGAATTAATAAAAAAAACAACTTTCAGCTCTAGTGGCCTTTGCAATTACACTGTCTCTTTCTTTGTCTGGCAAGAAACACTTTTATGCTTCTGTTTCATTAACTTAAGTCTTACTTGACTTAGTATTGAGGAGGAGCAAACTCTATTAGGAAAGAAGCTTGTTCAGAAGTCTTAAATTTTGAACATTTGTAACTGTATATTTCTGCTTCTCTGAGACGTCTTTTGCCCTTGCTTAAAATAAAGGGCATGCAAAGTGTAAATCAGTTTCTAGACAAGTTTCTGTGGTAACTACTGCAGCTGATGAAGAAAAATCCCTTGAAGCTGCACAGGCTGGTGACTGACTGGCTGTGGAGAGAAGCTCTGCTGCAAAGGAACTGCTCCCATGGTAGACAGTAAGCTGAATATGAGCCAGCAGTACGTACTGGTGGCAAAGAACACCAGCAGCATCCTGGGCTGCGTTAACAGGAGCAGAACTAATCGATCAAGGAAAGTGATTATCTACCTTTACTTGATGCTCTTCAGATGGCATCTAGGATACTGCATCGAGTTTTGGGCTCCCCATGACAAAAGAGACATGGAGTGGAGCAAGTTCAACCAAGGGGTCACCAAGATGGTTGGGGCTGGAGCATTTGACCTGTGAGGAGGTGACTGTCTTCATCTCAGGAGGATACAGCCCTGAGCACCCTAATCTGAGCCTGCTTTGAACAGGAGGTTGGGCTAAGACATCCTCAGGTCCATTTGCACCTGAATCATTCTATAATTATCCTTTCATTTTCATAGCCATCAAAGAAAGTATAAATGCAGGACTCTAATATAATCCTTGATTAAATCATACAGTATTGTTGATGGCACTGATGGTTGTCTTGACTCAGTAACTGAAATTTTCTTTTGGTTCTGCCATCACCTGAGCTGTGACATTTTTTCTGCATATACATAAAGAAGAGGGTTTCACTTTGCTTTTAGTCCTTGTGGAGGTGATTGCTGAGGGTTAAGGTACACAAGTACTAGAAGCAGAGAGTTAACTTGCTTTTGTTGGTGGTCACATCTTCATGTAGAACTAGGCTGCATATACTGTGACTTGGAAATCAAGTTGCATTACTATAATTATTGCAAGGGAAGAATCATAATGGGAATAAATGTATTAATGGGACAATAAATGTATTAACAGTATTGTTTATGGCATTTAGTTCTACATGATGTTATGTGCTTTGCCCAGAAGAATGAGCATACTGTCAGTTCATCTAGAAAATTCATGGGTTGTTTGTTAAGTGTTCATTTTATGGTTAGAATTGGGACATATAAGCAAATTAATATCTTTGACAGTTGTCTCTAATAAATTTGGGGGAAAAAATAGAACAATTCTGTTTTTATTTTAAAACTACTCTTTAGGTGGATATTCCAACTGTTGTAACAAAGAAAATGCTCAAGGCAGCAATGAAACACATCGAAGTGATAGCCAAGGCCAGACAGAAAGGTAATGTAAAGACTTACTATGTTGTCATTTTCAAAGGGCAAGTATAAATGTTTCTTTATGCATGTTTGTTTGTTATATTTGCTAAATCATTTCATCCTCATTGTCCTTTCTTTAAAAAAAAAATCCTTTTGCATTTTTCTTCTGGAGGTTGCAAAGACAAATAGGGAAAAAAATTACAGTACAAATAATCTCTGTTTTGATTTTCATTTACACACATTGAAAATACTGAATTTCTTTCTCTGCATAGTAAACAGGAATGTGGGGGTTTTTGTCTGTTCAGCGCAATCAAGATAATTTAGCAATGCTTCCTCAAGTTTTTCTTCTGTGTTCCAGGCGAGCAATTATAGATGAAAGGATTTGCATGTCCATGCACTGTACTGTAACTCTTATGGCTAGAATGATTTCACATCTGTACACTAACATGAGCAGTTAGTGGAATTGTTCAATATGTTGAAAAATTAGGTTTTTGTTTATAAGCCATGGTGCAACTTTAAGCAGTAGCATATTTAATTATTATCCAAATGAAAATATCCTCACAAGCCTAATGTAAAAATTATATTAAAACTGCACATTGAAGAAATATTTGGAAAATAAAACACTTGCTGTTGGTAAATATTTACCTTTATTTTTATCACTGGATGTGTTCCATAATGCTGTATCTACTAAATGTGGTTTCACTCAACTTTTAAGCATAGATGTTTACTTTCACTGGAGTCATGAACTTTCCTCCATTCCCTCAAAATGTCTGCTTGATATCCGTAAATATATGCCATTGGTCCTGTGAGTAGTGGGTAATGAATAACAGAAATAATGAGACATAGTGTGATCATGTTTGTTGTTGTGCCATGAAAGACATCTATTTCAAGATACTAGATTATTTTGCAGTGCTGTTTATGCAAATTTCCTATTTCCTTTGATTTCTACTAAGGAGTTGGAAACACTTCTTTAGCGGCAAAGAACTGTATTTTAAATGTAAGGCATTGAAAATATAGCAATTTTCTTCAGTGTTTTGAAGGAAAAGATTCATTCCCTGAGGGCAGATATGTGAAGCAGCAGCTGAAAATGGCTTTTAGTTGCGTTTTCTAGTAAACGTTGCTAAACGAGCCACCATAATACATGGTTCAGAGGCAGCCTTCAGACCTTGCTTTGGTTGCTAGTTGAGCCTAACCTTTTCTGTTTTGTTTATTTTCTAAATCCTTTTTAAAATTATTGCCTTAGGGGGCATTCCTTTTTCTTCTACTCTTCTTACTCTTACATATCTTAGTAATTCCTCATCATTTGCACAGTCACCTCCATCGTTCATAGGTATACCTATCCTTGCCAGAGAGCGCATTCCTCCTCTCTGCTTTTAGTGACACCAGCTAGGCAGATTTATCAGGCAATATACATTCCTGTATCCTGCATATCAGCTGATATGGTTCTTGGTTGTGAAGGACAAGTAGCAGGCTTCTGTACTAAATTCAGTATGCTGGAAACAAGCTTCAACCCTCTAGATAACAGGTAATTATTAGGTACCTGACCTGTGCCTGATGGGGTTCTTGGCATGAGGCTGTGCCAGATTGCTAGGTGTGATTTATTACTACTCAGTTCTTGCCTTGGAAGTGATTTGAAGGAGTATAACATTGTTGCTTCTAATTAATGTGTATAGTTTTTAATCTGATACAGCAGGTATTCTTTCAACTCCATACAGAGACTTCTAAGAGGCAGCACTCTTGCAGATCCCCATGCTGGTTTTGGTTTGATTTGTGCTGTGATTAGAATGTATGTTCCTTCATGTTTGTTTGTAAATGTTCTAAGCAGGAAACTGATATAACAGGATTGAATAAAAGTTTAAGTTTACGTTGATTTCAGATTGTGTTGTAGGCAAGTCAATAGGTAGAAGCCCAATAAACAGGAGACTCTGAAGGATGTCAGGAAAAAAGCAAGTAGAGGCAGACTTTGGGCAATGCAGTTTTTTAGAAGAATCAAGATGTTGAGCTCTTTAAAAATTATAAATGAGAAAACATTCTGGAAACCATGCAAACTGCAATTGTTTGGTGAAGGAATTCTTATTTCAATGTGAGGTTTTAGTTTCACATAGCCAGACTTCAAAGTCTAAGCCAAGGCTCATTTGTAAAGTTTCAACATTGTATCCCTTTGGCAGTTGTATATGTACTAAAAGTATTAACTTTTTAGCTCGAGTGAAAAGCAATTGCCTCTTATTTCACAATAAGAAAAAGCTGAAACAACTCATAATAATCTTTTTTACTTGCAGTAAAAAATGCAGAATTTTTACAGCAAGCTGCTTTAGAAGAATATGGACCAGAACTCCATGTTGCTTTGAGAAGCCGAAGAGATGAACTTCACTACTTAAGAAAACTTACCGAACTTCTTTTTCCTTATATTTTGCCCCCAAAGTCAACAGAGTGCAGGTATAGAAATTATTTAGAATTGTATTCTTTAAAGTATCTGCATACTATGTAGTACAGTAGTTTTGGAGAGTGGAAGAATAAACTCCAGTCATTTTCCTCATCCCTCCTTCATATCCCTTTGCCTATGAGGGGTTTTTTATTGGTCTTAAAGCATGCTTAAGGTATTATTAAATACTAAAATACTTCCCAGTAAAATATAATGGCACTGGAAACTTTACTTGGAAAAAATATGTAATGTAGTATTGGTTTGGATTTTTCTCTTTTCTTTCCTTTTTTCTTTTTTCAGATCCCTGGCTCTTCTGATAAGAGAGATTCTGCCTGGTTCTGTTTTCCTTCCCTCAATGGATTTCTTAGCTGATCCTGTAAGACTTTGGAGCACAGGAATAATCTTAATTTTTTCAGTATTACTGTTTTCCTACTAAGTATGTTGTGGTAAAGCAAATGATGCACAATGACTTACTTGCTGTGCATTTTGACTGGGTAAAAGAGAAAGAAATCTTGTGGCTAAAGTTTTTGTTTGTTCATTGAAACTGGTTTGAGTGCTGGACTGACTGAACTGACTAAAATTCAGTATGATCAAGCATGATCTCTTAAGAATGTATTTTTAATGAAGGACTGCAATTCCTGTCAAATGGGAGAATGCTGTGCTGGTATAAGCACCTTCAAATTGCTATAACTACATTTACATTATTTGAACTTGAACTCTAGCTGTATGTATTTTATAGCGGTGTAAGTAAATCAGCTCTTTTTGCAACTGTATTGAAATCAATTTGTTTGTCCTTAATTCTGCAAATAAGAGGGCATTTATTTCTAAAGATGGAATGCTACCATCCTTATTTCTGCATGTAATTTAATAGGAAAATCGCAATACTTTTATGAAGGTATCACCTAGCTGCATGCAGAAAGTACTGTAGCTGTGGAAGTATTAGTAGTTCATTAGATCTGCACTAACCGTAAAATTACTTTGTAGTGCTTTCCTCCACTGGGTAAAGAATGTTCCTGTGCAGGTCTCTTCAGAAGTTCCTTGACTTGTAAATATTTAAGATGACTGTTGAAGGTTAATTCTCAGACATATGTTGCCAGGCTCTGTTTTTTTTAAAGTATTAATATAGTCACAGATTTAAACTTGGACATGACATAGTAGTGAAACGATTTTCATCTAATTGGTTGGGTTTCTTTAATAATAATTTTTTATTGTGTTTTCCTGCAGGACACTGTCAACCATTTGCTGCTGATCTTCATTGATGATAGTCCAGTGAGTACTGACAAAATTAGAACAGTAGTAATTTGTTCACCCATTAAGGAAACTTTCTTACCCAATTGTCTCTTGTCATTTTTTTCTACAGCCTGAGAAAGCAACTGAACCTACTTCTTCATTGGTTCCATTTCTTCAGAAATTTGCAGAGCCAAGAAATAAAAAACCATCTGTAAGTAAAGGCAACATATATTTCCTTTCCTGTTTTGAATAAGTGTTTTACTTTACCTGCTGTTTTTGTTCTACAACTCCTTGCGTTAGTTACGTACTCACTGAAAGTTTGAAAATTGACTGACTGCATTTTTAACCTACTAAGGTCCTGAAACTGGAGCTAAAGGAGATCAGAGATCAGCAAGACCTTTTATTTCGGTTTATGAACTTCCTGAAACAGGAAGGGGCAGTCCATGTGCTGCAGTTCTGCCTGACTGTAGGTAAGATTGCAGACGTGTGCTGAGGTGTATTTGATGATCTTTAAAAAGCTTTAGGCATTTGCACATTGAAGTGAATATTCAGTCTCAGAACTAGGAGCGTTGTTAAGCAAGAGATTTCCTTTCGGGATCTGTGTTCACTTTATTATGTCCTGATTCTTGAATGCTAATCTTGGCAACGTTAATGTTGACATGGACTGTAGGTCTTAATTGTACTTCTGTTTATTGGTAAAGGTTGGACATTTTAAAATAGGATATTCTTATAAGAAAAAAATTCTGGCCACTGATGCAAAGTACAGCTGCCTTATTTTAATATGTGGTTACTAAAATATTACTAAAATGAGCTGTTCATCATGAAAAGCCTCTCATGTTCCTTTAGCTTTAAAATTCTGATTTCTGTAAAGAACAGAAACGTAACAGGAACATTAAAGGTGTTGAAACCTTGGTTATGAAGCATGCGTGTGGTTTTACCGTTACACAAGTGTTATCATTGGAAAGCAGAAGGCTTTTCAAACAAGGTTTTCTGTGAAGTTTCTGTAAGTTAGACTGGTTTATTTCAAGTTTTTTTGTCAACTAGTAGTTAATTACTGGCTTACCAAAATCACATTGGGGATTTTTTAGTTAACAAGTATTTCCATATTGCATAGGAAATAACGTGTGTGTCTTCATATCCCAAGCCCATGCATACATCAGGAAGATGTGAAATTAAATTAGACAGGTTTTATCTCATAAAATACTGCAAAAATCATTAATCATTTATATAAGAGAAATATAAATAATGTCTGTGCATGCAGCTCATAATCCTTCCAAACATGGTGGCTTTTTGTCAGAAAAACTTGTCTCCTCACCAAAAACCAACAAAGCAATTACCTTTTCGGTGCTGGTGGTACCTGCAGGGGTTTCTTAGCTGACCCTTCTAGAGCTGCTCCCTCTAGCAGGAAGGTTACTCAAATTGTGGCTATTGTCCATGATCAATCTTTTCTCTGGATAAACCTCAGCATTTTCTTCCTTCTAAACTTTTCTTGCATCCTCATAGGTGGCAAGTCTGTATATTAGCTTATAAAACAAAGAATGAAATTTAGGTGTCTCAAGTTACTCTGTCCCAAACTGTCTACTGTAGGTGGTTCTTCACTTGATATAAATATTTTTGAAAACAAGCACTTACTGAGGAAAGTAAACTGCAAAAAAACTCAGAAGGGACTTGGCAGACTTTATCTGAAGAAGTTTGGTTTTGTCTATTAATTGAAAAATTAATCAAACGCTACCTTATTTTCCCTTCTTTCTGGCCAGAGTCATGCTATTAATGGGATCGACCAATAAATCAAGCAGGATTGCACAATAATTGTGCTGAATAGAATTTTTATTTTGTCAGAGGAACTTCATTCTCAAGTTAGTCTGATATTAAAGATACTGAAAATATTTTGATGGCTTGTGTCTTAGGAATGAAATAGCAGCAGAATAGGCAGATGACTGGTATAAAGGGCTGTTGGGGCTCTGTGTGTGTCTAGCATGAACTGGAAATCATGCTGAAAGAAAACTACAATTTACAATTTGGTGATTTAGGAAGAAAAAATTAATTATTCTGATTCATTTTTCTGCCAGGAACAACTTCATGGATTTATCCTTACTGTGATAAGGAATAGTTTTAATTGCAATATATTTTTAGTAATAATTTTATGAACAAATCTGAATTATAGTTAATAAGAAGGCAACTACTTTGTTACCTGAGATTTTGAGATGTCTTCTGTTTCTATTCATTTTAAACTTTTACAAATTACTATGTCTGCTGGAAAATGAGTTGATGTTATAGGTTGCTTCAAGATGCTATTTGTTAGCCGAGTTGATCAACAAATGCGTTTTCTTTCCTTTACTTCTCAGAGGAATTCAATGACCGAATTTTGCGACCAGAACTGTCAGATACTGAAAAGATGTCTCTTCATGAGGAAGTACAGAAAATTTATAAAACTTATTGTTTGGATGAAAGCATTGACAAAATTAGATTTGACCCTTTTATTGTGGAAGAGATTCAAAGAAGTAAGTTTGAATTTGAAAGGAATGATTTACACTGGAATTTAAACAGCATTCTGTAATAAAGTGAAGACTAATTCATCTGAATATGATCAATCTTTACTTTTGTCATAATTTTAAAAATTGTTACCCCCTTTCTATATTGTATTTAAGCCATGTTTTCTCAGTTTATTTCTATTTTTGTCAGACTTATAGTAGCTTGCAAAGCATTCACAAAACTCAGACCAGAAAACCCCCAAACTTTATATGCCTGTATATATATCTATTTGTATTTACAACTTTTTTGTAGTTGCTGAAGGTCCATATATGGATGTTGTGAAACTTCAAACTATGAGGTGTCTTTTTGAAGCTTATGAGCATGTACTTTCTCTACTTGAGAACGTTTTTACTCCTATGTTCTGTCACAGTGATGAGGTAAGTGTGAAAGATTTGAAAAGTAGTCTTGAAGCCAGATTGTATTTTTTTTTAGGATACCCTATTTACAACAGTCATGTGCATGTAGAACTGAAAAATATGTCTTCATTTTCCACTTTAGTTAGCATACCAGAGCTGGGACCATTGTCAACAAGAAAAAAGAATTTATTCTACTTCAACACATCATCAACAGAATTAAAAAACAACATTAAAAAAAACCCTCTTCATTTTTTAATGTAACAATTTGTGTATATTACTGCTATTACAAAATCCTCTCGACCCCTTCTTCTATGATTGCAAATTTGGTGCAAAACTAATCTGCATGATAGGCATAGAACACTTTTAAGAATCTCCTTATTTACTTTTTAAAATACAGTGGTACTTAATGAAAGATACAAAGTTTGTATTTCAATTCCTTCAGCATTATACATTCCAGCAGCTAAAAGTTAGGTGTCTGTTTTCAGGAAGGTCATTCAAAGCAATTTACTAGGCATTTGAAATTGTTCTATGATTGGGTTCTGAATGCAAGTTTAAAAAAAAATTAATAATAATCCTTACACTGGGCCAACAGCTGCCTAAAGCCTTCTAGTAGGAAACACTTTAAATGCAGAGGTGAGTCTGAATTCTTGTCCCTTTTAGTGTTTGTGTGTGTAAATCAGGTTGCATGTTAAGCTTCTGACATTTATTTGAGGCAGAATTTATTGACTTGTCCTGGGAATGGGTACTTGCCTTGCTTGGCATTATTCATAATAAAGTGTATTTCTCAAAAATGGTACTGGTAGTCATCTTTCCCGTAATACCTACAATGCTTCAAATGCTTAATATTTTTTTTTTTTTAAACAAGGAGGAAACATGGATTTTCATGTTTAATTTTAGTTTTATTTCTGTTTTGTTTTTTTAATCCCAAGACTAGTAAAGTAAAATAAGTGGTCCTGGGAGCATGTATTGCAAATTTGGTCTGTCCTTTTCCTGGTGAATATTCTAACTCTTACATTATGGTCAGCTTGCCTTTTACTTCTGTTCTTGTTTCCTGAGTTCTGCAATGTCGTTGCATAGTAGCTCTTACCTCAGTTACTAAAGTGTTTTCTTTGATACCTTATTTGTCTGTTGTAGTACTTCAGACACCTTTTAAAAGGAGCAGAGTCACCAACACGCAATTCAAAGTTTAACAGGTAGGTATGGTAGCATCTGTAAGTGTTTTTTCTTTGTTTTTTAGTTAAAGGCATCAAACCATTAAACCATAGGCATTTTGCTACTGGCTGATACTAATTTGACTAAATTTTTAGCTCTACTTTTTTTTTTTAAATGGCCAAATTACATACTGAAGGAGCAATCAATATTATATAAGAACTCTTTGCTTTGAAGTGTTTTACATTAAATAATTTGAAATGTGATTTAGACCTCAACGTTTGAGAAGGGGGAAGAGAAAAATAAATGTACAGTGAGAATAAGATAACATGGAAATAAAGTGGCAATTTAATTGACTGTATATATGAATACCATTTTGTTGGTGCAAAGCTGGGTCTTCTTGGATTTTGGGTCTTACAGGGATAGGTACAGTGTACTCTGCATCTAACCAACCTGGGCATACAATGGGAATCTCTTCTTGTTTTGACAAGAAGGATTTGCCATTTCTCCTAGGTCAAATGTGTTTTCTATCCCCCAACTCTCCCCATTCATCACAGAAATGTAGCATCAGAAGCCTCTCTTCTGGGTTTGCGCTACTTACAGACCACCTTCAGGCTCCTTAGGGCCTGTGGAGAAGAGCATCTCCTGTGGTGTGGATGGGCAACTTTCCACTGTGGGGTTGGGTTGATTAAGCTTGAGGTCTCATCAGTTCTTGTCTTTCATTTTATGCTGGATGGCTCAGTCACAGACTAGCCCAACTGAGTTGCTCTTATGGTCTAGCCAACAGAAGGAAAACTTCAGTGAGACAGTCTTTAATTTGGATAGGCTTTCTTTCTTGATTTGAAATAAGATCCACAGTACTGGAGAAAATGCTGGTGTTTATCATCTCAGATTACAGCAATTTATCTAACTTTTTCTGCTTTCATTATGCCTAGCAGCAGCCCTCTTGACTTGCAGCCTACTGTGAGGTGTATTATTGTGAGATCCCTTCCTCCGCTGCTAATGTCTTAAAAGAGCTGCAAAGTGGTTCTCTTCAATATATCTCCATCTATAACATCTATGATGTAGTCCTTATAGTTCTTGTAGATCCAAGACTCAAGCTTTGGTGTAGTGCTTTTTAAGATTGGTGCTGACAAGCTTCTGTTTCTTAGCAAAAAGACATGGAAGGCAGCTGGATGAAACTGCATTTCTCCCCTGCATGATACTCCACTAGGAATGGTGACCTTAAAACACATTCCAGCTTCTGTTGAAGATGGCTACAGGATTTCATCCAGACCTTTAAATCTATCTTCTGGCATCTTTTCCAAAATTATTCATATCAAGGATGGAAAGTAGCCTGTCATACATTTCTTAAATCTAGTTAAAGTATGAAAACATGTAGGTCACCTCCTTGGTGCTTTGCTTTCCAAAACAGAAAGGATGAAATTAAAGGCAGTCTCTACTTGGACTTTTTGAAATAAATCTCTGGCTACAAAATAACCAAATTTTGTTTGGGGACTGTTACAGCGTATTCCCCTGGAGTTCAAACACCATCCATAGCATTATGGAAAATGTATCTGGTTTATATTTGAGACCAATTTGAATGCCCTGAGTATGTATGATGGTTTATGATACGAGATACTGTATGTTCCTGAAGCGGTGCCTTGATTATTTCCATGAAACAGAGGTCCTATCTGAAAGTAGTTTGCCTGTTGCTTTGCAGTTTCCCTCTGCAGAATCTGGTACAGACAGTTACTGCCAAGGGGAAAAAAAAATAATTAAAAAAAGGTTACTTATGGAATTATTCCAGATGTTATCCATATGCACATACCTTATCCTGTCTTTTCTTCCCAATTCTAGCATTAGTTCCAGCTGAGAGAAATTGTATGCAAAGAGATGAGTTCTGTTTTCCATATCTTCGATGCTTTGCTAGGGGTACTGTGTGTGTATTGCATAGATATTACTGCTAAAAAGTCAGATCAAGTAGTAGATACGAAATCTCAGTGGAATGTACATGTGGGTAATGTGTTGAAAGATTTCACTTATTGTAAAACAAGAAAATTAGAGAGCAGTTTCTAGAAAATACAAGTGGGAATGTAGGAATAAGTGACTATCAGTGTGTAATTTCTGGTTTGAATCACTTCTTTGAACTATGCAAAATAATCATAGCTTTTAGTGTACAGATAGGACAAGTAACATGCTATGAAAACTGCTGAGGTAATAGATGAGAAGTCCCAAGTATTTCTGGAGTGCAAAGAAATCACATTGAGGATATCCTGATAACGTGATAACTAACAGTGGCTGTCAACAGATTAACTCTGTAACTGGTATTTTCCACGTAATGTTTAATGTGTGTGGCCAATGAAAACTGGTGGTTTAATTTCCAGTTCTGATGACTTAATTTTGAGTGTGTGTAAGAGAAGACAAGAATTCCCTCTCCCTCTCACATATTTATGTATTTATAATACATTACTACATTACTTAAAGGTGTTCTGTGTTGAAAGTCTAACAAAAAAAGAAAAGCCATTATGTGATATCAGCTCCCAGATTTCTGGATAGGTCTGTATCTGCCTTGATTTTCTACCCATTGTGACCACATATAGAAACAGACACATCCTGATTTCTCATCATTGGGATAACAATAAAATTAAAACATTTTTCAAGTAAAGGACCAAGTAGAAAAGATACTAACAATTTTGGGGAGTGCTTAGGAGTAAAACCCACAGAATTAAGTCTGTAAACAGTTGTGCGCAATGTAATTGTCACCATCAGTTCCAACTTGGTAGGTTATGTTTCCAGTTTCACAGTTAACATGACTAAAGACAATGTAAGATACCTTATAATCAATTCCTCTTGTAAAACAAAATCTAAAATTTGAATATTTTAATCCCATATCAGTTTGTCCTGAATTCAGTAGCTCCAGTGAATTAAAATAATGTGTGTGGTGACTACTGTGTTTATGGTTAATCCATTTAAACATCTCGGTTGGAATTACTGAGTTGATAGCTAAGGCATTGGTTCCATGTACCAGGTTATGTAGAAGGTCAAAAATACATGACAGTTCTTAAAATCTCTGAATTTTTTTTTTCTTTAAAGATCTATAAATCCACAGTTCTTTCTTTGTATTGGCCAAATGAACTAGATTCCTACATGACTTCTGAACACAGGTTGAAAAAAAAAAAAAAAAAAAAGGTGTTAGCTGCCTGTTCGGCACTACAGGTGACTTTAAGAATGAAAGTCGTCCTTTATGTGTTGGTAGCTGCTTGTTCTGAATGTCAGTGAAGACCTGAAAGTTTCAGTAACTGAGGTTTTAAATTCAAAGGCCAAGGTTGTGGTGATGAAATGTGTAGGTACTGTTCACATTTCACTTTCTTAGGTTTTTAGGTCAGGAACTCCTAATTTTACCACATTTTTTATTAATCTGTTGTGATGGTCAAAGCCTATTCAGTTTTGTTGGGATAGATCTGTGAAATTTGGGGGTGTGGGGTTTTTTTTCTTTTTTCTTTTAACATTATTTTCTCCTGGGCTCTGAGGTACTTTATGTGCATGTTGTTGCAGAAGTAGCCTGAGTTTGGATGACTTCCGGTAAGTCTGTCTAACACTTGATAAATGTTGTGTGTTAGTTACGCTGCATCTATCATGACTGCATCACACAGCCATTATAACAGCAATTAACTCTCCATTTTATTTGTAAAAATGTGAATGTCTTCTCTGGACTAAACTGCATTTCTCCCCACAGTAAGCTTTACTCCTCATGTCCTCTTTACCAGTATTTAGAAATTGTTTAATTATTAATTTCACAAGTTTGCAATATATTAATATTGTTTGCTGTTAACGATTTGTCTGCTGTTACTAGTTTTGAAATATATTTGCATAACTTGAAGCTTTTTTAATTTGACCTGTGACTGCTAGCTGCTCCAAAATTTCCTTTACTCCATGTCACATTTCCACGTGTTGTTTGAGGTTTTATCCACTTAACTGCTTGTTTTATCTTGCACAGCCATGTCCAGAATGATCATTGCCTAACATTGCATGCAAATATAACCATTTTATGAATATTATCAAGCACTCAAAATCAGCAGTTCCCCAAACAAGTTCTCTCTGCAGCTTTTCTTGTGACTGTTATAGGTTTGTTTACAACATATGCTATTTTTTATAATTTCTTCTAGGTAGTCTGTGGTCACTCATTAATGCCTTAATAGCTGTTTGATGGTTTGTTTACTCATTATTTGTGCCTCTTTAAATAGATGCTATCCAAACTCAGAAAACAATTTTTTCATTACGGGCTTTTCCTTAGAATTTGTCAGAGCATCAGTATTTCATATATTACTCACACCATTCTTGAGTCTTGAGGGAACATGATCAACTTCATTTTACAGGTTAGGAATCAAGGTATATAGACGCTTTCTGTCTTTTATATGCCAATTCAGTGTATTGAGTTATAACTTGCTAGAGTGTTGAGCAATGAGAAGTACTTGAGATACAAGTGCAGTTGATTGATCTTTAAGTGCAAGTCTATGCGCTCAGCATTTCTCCTAATTGAGTGTAGGGGTTTTAGTCAGCCAAAAGAAAATGGTATTCTGACTTCACATGCATGTAAATATCTAGCTTGTCTGGTACTTCGTGACCTGCAGAGGTTCGCAATAGCATTCTTCAGTGCATAGCCCTGACTGAACAGATCTTTGCAGGTGATCAGCGTGCTGAATGAGGCAGGCATCCTGTGGGAAAATTATTTTGCAACCCATCCATGATTAAAGAATGCCATAGTGCACAGTGGCACTAATGCAATCTTTGGTCTGCAATTCCCACCTATAGAGTGAATAACAATTGGAATTTTTTTAATGCTACGCATGTGTGACTTCTGGACGTCTAAAAAAAAAAATGTATTCCAACTTCTTGTTGTCACATCATTCATCAGAAATGTTGGAACCTGTTAACTCACCGCTCAGGGCTCTGCCAAAAAGCGACTATAGAATGACAGTCTAATAATGCTGTTATGTGGATCAGCACTAAAGGGAGTGGGATACTTTTCCCAATTAATTTTGTATATGTATATGTTGACAGTAGCAGAGTTGACAGGGCTGGGAAGACTTGGTCTCTATTCTAAACAGGCCACCTCTTCACTTCTTTCTTCCCCCATGCCTTGAACCTGACCATATCCTAGTCCTGTATCTTCCCTTCCACCTAGCTCAAGTTCTTTCTCCTATTTCTACTTAACCAGTGAATCTACTAGACTTTCATCCTGATACTTGTTTTTCGGTTGGTATTTTTTTAATGTTTTTTTTTTCCTTGCTCAGTGCCCTCAAAAGATTGATCATCCTGTTGTCTGTATGTCTCTGCTAACATCCCCAGATTTTTCCCTTGCTCATCTAGTCTGATTTGCGCTCTGCATGCTTGCTCGAGAACTTTTGCCAAACTAGTCCTATGTTCTCTCCATGTGTTGTCCACCATGTGTCTGTATACCCTGTTATTCACCAGTGTTTGTTCTGAATTTGTGTTTCTTCCTGCAAGGAGATCCCATCCTAGTTTGTCACGTTATACCTGTTCCAGTTTCCTGATTGCTCTGTACTTATTAGGGATGGTCTTTGGGCTCAGCATTGGGGCAGGAAGGGATGGTTCCTAGCTATCCAGTTGAGTCCTGGCTTTGTACAACTCAGTACTGGAGTTACAGGCAAAGCAGTACTCTGCCTTCAGCTGGAGTATGATCAGTGTGGAATAGAATTGATCTGAGCCTGGAGTACTCTTACCAAATCTCTGAGCTTGTGCGAATTAAACTTTGTGTTCAGAATCTTGAGAACTGCACAAGTTTTCACAGGAACGATGAAAGCTTCTTCAAGAGTCAAGCCAGAGGTCTGAAGGATTACCCTTCTAGAAAATCTGTCTAGTTTTGTCTGATTAAGGTTTGTATTTTGCTAGCTCAGTGATTAAGCTCTTGTTCAAGATTTAGGTTGGGCCTCAATGTGAAAATGTTCAGTTCAGCACAATAACATGTAGAATAAGTTGCTTAAAAATTAGGTAAAATTGTAGTCTAAATCCGTGTTTGTTCAAACAGCCAAGCAACCTTGTCTTTGGTTAGCAGAGATAAGTAAGATAGATGGTGCCTGTCTGCTTTGGAGCTGATAATAAAATGAGATAGAAAAAGCAAAAGATTTGGAAAAGCAGTGGATATTTACACAATTTTAGTCATGTACACAGTCTGGGTGAAACTGTAAACAGGAAGATCGTTAGTAACACATGCATGTTTGAGTCAGCAGCTGATGTCAGTATGGTTTTATGGGCAATGAAGATGCTTTACCTGCTGGTCTCTGCTGTTCTGTTGATACTACTGTTCAGTAGTTAATAATTTTTTGTTTTAAAGGAAAAAGAAACACTTAGGATATTTTTTCACCCTCTAAAATACTAATTGTGCTTTTAATCTCTGTAATCTATAAAGTTCTTTTGAATCTTTGATTCTGCAGTTTGCTATTGGTTTTTAACTCGCCTATCAACTGTATTTACTGAATCAACATAAGTAACCTCAGGCTGATTCCATATTCGACAGAAACATGTGTCTTTTCCAAATTACTAGCATTTCTATGCAAGAAATAATCTTCGGTGTCAAGTCTTGTCTAAGCATAAGAATGCTATAAAATCTGTTCTCCCAATAAGGAGCATGCTGCCTGCCCAATTATTTTTCTTTTTCCATACCTTGTTGCTTTTTGGATGCTTTGTCATAAGTGGCAAGACTTTAAAAAGTCTTCATCTATCAGTCAGGCTGGCTCTTCAAGCCAAGATTCTTCAGTTACATCTGTTTTCTCTCATGCTCAGTCTTGCTCCTTGCACATTCCTTTTCTCTGTCCCTAATGCTTAAAAGTCAAGATCTATATTGAATCATACATGCTTGTAAAATTCTGGGATGTTTATGTAAAAAAAATGCATCTAACTACACCATTTACAGTACTTGGCAAGAGTGTATAAATATTTAAATATGAGTACTTGGAAAAAGAACAGAGTTAGCGACCTTCTTGGTGTGCATGCCTGTGGCAATGCAAGAGTTTCTACTGTCAAAACAAAATTGTTTAGCGCAGTTAATTGTTTATTCTATGTCCTGTATTACTGGGATACTGTTATAAGAGTGTTAATGTTTGCTCATGTTTAAGCATATTGGAATCCCCTATCTCTTAAAAGGGTAATCAAGAAATTTTGCTCATTGATCAGAGAACAAATTTGCCATAAATGAATTTCAGTTGAAGTAGAATGATAAATGTATTTGCTACTTGTTTATAGAATTCTCTTATCTGCAAATGATGTGCAACAGCCTGCTAAGATGCTGTGTAATAATATGCCTTGTGTTGTGAACTCTGACTTCTGTAATTCTAGGACCACGCAGAAGAGAGGAGAATCATTTGGAATCAGCAGAATAGGCAACAAAATAAAAGGTGTATTCAAGAGTTCTGCGATGGAAGGAGCTATGTTGCCGAACTATAACTTAAATGAAGGAGAAGATGACTTTGTGAGTAGAAGTTTTAAAGTTGTGTATAAGTCTTTGTTGATGTGCGTTTTTTCTCCTTATTTGAAAATGTTAAGTTTCTGCCTTTTCTGCTGTCTTACTTCACTGCAGGGCTTCCATGGGGTGGCTTCTGATTAAGTTGCCTTGTTTTCCCTGTATTCATTCACAAGCCAAGACCACATCCCCAGTTACTGTGTCTCTCAGCTTATTGCTTTAGTACACAGAAGTACTACAAGTAACGGTGTCAGATATTTTTGTAAGAAATTAATTTTTCTCTAAAAACTTACCGTACCATTTTATAATTCTGGATAATACGGTATGCGTACGAATGCACACATGGCTTTTCACGTGAAGCTTGCCACAAGATCTGAACACCATGGATAAAGTAGTGGAGAAATTGCTGTCAAGTTGGTCTGTGATGCAGCATTTTCTCTAAAGGTCACGAGCCAGTAGTCCTTTCTCATTTGTCTTGGGTGCCTCCCTCACCTAATGTTTTTCTTTCATGCTAAACAGCAATTAATAGAGCCAACGCTAGACTTAATGCATGGGACACTGGTATCTGAACCGCAGTTGGAGGGCAAATGGAAAGTTTTAAAAAGGGAAGAGGAGGGAATTGGTCAGAAGCTATTGGTAGTCATGTATTTTTTTTAGTGTGTCTGCCAGTTCAACCTTTTGTAACTGTTCCTAACAAACTGTGGGTTGTTCAGCCTGGAGAAAAGGCGGCTCCGGGGAGATCTAATTGCGGCTTTCCAGTACCTGAAGGGGCCTACAGGAAAGATGGTGAGGGACTGTTTATCAGGGAGTGTAGTGACAGGACAAGGGGTAATGGGTTTAAGCTGAAGGAAGGTCGATTCAGATTAGATGTTAGAAAGAAATTCTTTCCTGTGAGGGTGTTGAGGCACTGGAACAGGTTGCCCAGAGAAGCTATGGATGCCCCCTCCCTGGAAGTGTTTAAGGCCAGGTTGGATGGGGCTTTGGGCAACCTGGTCTAGTGGAGGGTGTCTCTGCCCATGGCAGGGGTTTTGGAACTAGATAATCTTTAAGGTCCCTTTCAACCCAAACCATTCTATGATTCTGTGAAACAAAACTTTTAATAATTTCTTACCTTGATAAACTGCTAGCTCATTTTTCACAGCCTAAAGATAAAAGTGTACGTATGAGCTTATATTATTCACGTTCAGAATTGCTTTCAGAAGAGGGTGGGAAGGACTCAGCAACTTAGAACTCTAGACAGGTTTGGAATTTTTCTTTAAGAGGAGAAAAAAAAGGCAATATTCTTTACAGGCTAAATCTTCATGTAAGTCATGCCTTTAAGGGGGCAGAACTGTTGCAATTAGTTTCTTGGAGAGTTAAGTTCTTGTTATAGCTTCTCTCTTTTTGAGGCGAGATTCTAATGAAAATGGGTTAATTTTGCAGCATTGCTGTTGTAGATTTTGCTAACCAAAGGGTGTGGAAGTATAATTCCACAATAGTAGAGGAATTAGTACAAGTATAAGTGAAGCAGTGGAGCTCAGAGAAGGAACGTGGGTTTGTGCCAGAGCACAAGAAGTTACTTGTGAGAAGTTGCTGAATTCAGAGAGAGCCAGACAATATAGTGTCTAATCCTTACTAAGGAAGGTTTTCAAATGGACAGAATGATTTTAGCTTAGGCAAGAATGGAAAGTTTGAAGTGCAGAATTGTGTCAAATCCCTTCATTAAATAAAGGTGGGATACTACATTTTTACTAAAACCACCTTAGACAAAGTTTGGGAAGTACACTAGTCCCTTCACTCGCTAAGTGTGGATGGGAAGAAGAAATGGGAAAAGAAAACACTAAACTGTTGTAAGGTTACTGTGCATCCAAAGAGCTGAACAAAGCTGTGACTTCACTTCATGAACAAATATTGTATACAGAATTCAACACTAATAATGTCACAGTAAGTGCTGAGGTGTAGTTTCCTAGCAGGCCTCACAGGGTCAGAGGATGAGCTCTCAGGGACAAGAAAAACATCATCTGGGAAGTGGCAGTATAATTACAAGGGGGTGGCAGTGCAGTATACAGACTTAACAACTTTCTGATTAGCTTATGTACAGAGGATATGGGAGTTATTTCCTGGCTACACAAACCCTGATCAGGTATTTAAGTAATCAATGTTAATGTAGGCTTGGTGGATTCAAGGTAAATATAAAGAATGGCAGTAAAATGGAGTTCTGTGCATTGTGACAAACTGAGTAATGTCTGCAGGTTTTTTTTGTTTGTGGGGTTTTTTTGGGTTTTGTTTTTGTTTTTGTTTTTTGACAAAGTCATGTTGGTTGCAGTTAAAGCCGATAGGAAACATCCATTTAGTCTACGGAAGTCATGTAGGGATAGAAATACGTGTTAACAGCTTTCTGTGGCTCTGGGCAGCAGCTTTATAAACTGCTAACATGATAATAGTAATTCCATGAAACCACACTCAATCTTTGTCAGCTAAATTTTAAATATAGCGAAAGATACTCAGTATATTAAAGAACCGGTATTGTTTCCAAGGCAGCCAGAAGACCTTGTGGACTTGAACTTGTGGCTTTGTTGGATGAAACAAATGGAAATAGACTGAGGCAACCCATAACTATTACGGGTTGGTGATCTGTTTGGAAAGAGGATTAAAACCCCCAGAAATTCATGCTTCCTGGCTTGCAGTTATTGTAGGTGCTGTGGTTGTCACAGTGAGGAAAAAAAAATGGATTATCACCAAAACCAGGCTAGAAGTCAGGTGAGGTATATGATGAAGAGAGGTTGTGAGCGTGTGAGACTTTGCTGATGATTCATTACAACCTTGGAAGGGCTGGGTGAAGGCAGCAGATGGGGAGGTTATGGCCCCTTTATGAGCAGTTTAAAAATGACTGACCCCTACCTCCTCTAAGCCTTACACTGCCTCTGCACTGCTGGGACTGTAATCACTGTATCAACTGATAGGGTAGTCTGTATGTGAAACTAAATAAATGGGAGGAGATGAGAACTGCAAGCAGTGGTAAATTAAAGGAAGAAAGAATCAGAAAACGTAGGCAAGAGTTGAGTTTCAATCAAGTCCATGCTTAAGCATTTAGTTTAGTCAAAAACTACAGAATCAGGTAAGTCTGAGTGTTTCTAGAATGGCCTTGCATTTTTGCAAGGAGGTCCTAGTGGTTATAGTCAGGATAGATTATAAAGTGATAATTTTGGTAGCGGATAGCTCAGCTTTCTCAGGATGGGGGAGTGAGCGCAAATTGCACCCAGTTTGTGGTCCCCCATCTGCAGAAACTGAGCTGCTGTTGACCAGGAGTTGCTATCCTGAAATGTTGTTTTGCTGTTTCTATCCAGTGGTGACAACCATATAAAGCCTGGGGAAGGGGGAAAGTGAGGGTAAGACCTCATACAGAAGACTCTGTAGATGTAAAGCTACCTGACAACCCCATTGTTGCGATTCAGAGAGCACCTGTCCTATTTATTCCATTCTTCAATGTAAGTTTGTCCTGCAGTTTGTGAGCCCTAATTGTTCATTCCAGGCTGGGGTTATTTTTGTTTGCTTTGTGAAAGAGCACAGCCTGTGATTTACTCTCAAATTGCGAACCACCTTAGCTGAGCGTGGTCTCTACACAGCGGCAACTGAGACTGCTCTTTGCCTGTCACAGTTTCTCTTTTTATCAAATAAATCAGGTAAGTAGAGGCAGAAATGTGTTTTGAAAAGAAGAGATTCAGTTAGTGGATCTATGGAGATCTGTTTTGGAAGACAACGTTCCACACTGTAACCAGTTTAAGGATTGTTTCAGCATTCTGCAAAGGCAAAACAAAACTGAGCAAAGACTGCTCATGTGTGTTGAACCATTTATGCTTCAGCTGCAGTTGAGTCATGATCTTGTGAATATTGTAGTGCAGAGAGCGCCAAAATTATTTCAGGGATGCTATATTGCCTTAAAGCGTTAATTAAATTATCCCAATACAGGCAAAACTTTTTGAGCCACCTAGGCTTGGCCTTTGAGAGAAATTTGACTTTAAATTATGAAGCTAAGGAAAAAGGACATGAAAATGGGATTTATGCTTTGCAGTTTGCTGTAGTTTCGCATGTAAATTCGTATGTTAAAATCTCTTAACAAGTAGTAGTACTCTCAAGTGTGTCTATGAGACTTACTAAAATAATGTATCTTTTAATTGTGTCTTAACGCTAACCTATCTCGACATAGTTAATTGCTCTGTAAATTGTGATGGGAAGAGCAAGGTGCTGCCTGCTGCTGCAGCAGGCACAGGCTGGAGGCAGGACGATGGGCTTGGGTGTTGCTCCTTGTCAGGCGGTGCCTGCCTCCTTTAAGGACTGTGATGTTTTAGAAGCCCTTGCAGCCTAAATTAGCAGCAGGCTAAATTAGATTCAGATGATTTCAGTTTTATAAGGAAATAGGACTACTCTTTTTTCACCTGCTTGCCTACACTAATGAAAATACAAAGAGCTCTGGGCTGCAGAATAGTTCAATCCCCATTGTGGTTGTGTTGCACCTTGCAGAGCAAGTCAGATTCATGTGTCCACAACATCCTCTGTTGTACTCGGCTGTGCGGGTGGGAGACCTGCTAGCTCGGTGCGCTGTTGGCTTCTGTCTCTTGTTGTGTTTAGGTAACTTCTTGACCTGACCTAGTAAGCTCAAGTCTTCAATTTGGGTCCTAGTATGATGGAAAATGCAATGCAGCTAAATCTGCTGGACCCAAAGTGGTTCCTGTAGCATTCAGTCTGTCTAAGGCATTCTTCCAGCCGTCTCCTCTAGTACTTCTATTCTCTCTCTCTCCCCCTCTCCCTGAAGTGTCAGATGTGGAACTTGATAGTGCTATAAAAACTTTCAGTTCTCACTAAAAGTTGCTAACTTCAAATTAATTTGCAGTGGATCTAAAACCAGAAATGAACCTACATGAAAACTCCATTAATGAATTTTTTTTTGTTCTTTTATTCTTAGTGACAAATACTTCAAGACTCAATTTATGTTTTGTTATTCTATATGTTTTGCAAAGGTAGACTGAACCAATTAAAATAGATCTTGATGTTTGAATCTTTACAGATTGAAGAAGGTGTTATGGTGATGGAAGATGATTCTCCTGAGGAGGCTGTTAGTACCCCAAATACACCCCGTAACCTTGCTGCATGGAAAATTAGCATCCCATATGTAGATTTTTTTGACGATCCCTCATTGGAAAGAAAAGACAGAAAGGAGAGAATTCCCGTGTTCTGCATTGATGTAGAGAGAAATGATAGAAGGGCAGGTACGTAGCATTGTGGATAAATAAAATGTAATTTAAAAATGAACTAAAATATTCTAGTGTGCTGTACTGTGATGGCTGTTGCAGTGTATTTTGCATACCTGTTCTTCTGATTTTGAAATAATGATCTGAAAATTCTGAGTTTGAGAGCTAAATGATCACATTTACTATTTGTAAGTTGAGAACTGACTCCTCAGCTTGAATCAATTCTATTTAGATTTCATGCCAAAGTCTGAGATTTTCTCTTTCCAAAAATATTCGTCCTATGATTTGTATTAATAAACACTAGGGATACTTTTCTTTCACTCACTCTGAACTTTGGAATAATGAACAATAAATAACTTTGTATAACCTTAAAATGTAGTTCTTAGGAAATGGAAATGTTTTGCTTGTAAGGAACCATCCTGGCTTGCAGATAGTTTATCAGTATCTAGATAGCAGTACATTCATATTGAGTGGGAAAAATAGCTAGGATCATCCTGGGGCTGCAGAGATTTGGGTTAGCGAAACCAGTACTTCCATAGTAAGCAGGAAGTGTTTAAGAGTTGTTTAGTGATATCTTCCAGGAGGAAGAATGATCAGGATTCAAGCTGATGGTGCAGAGGACTTTATTCAACAATCATTTGGTTAAAAGTTTGAAAATAGATCTAACATAGTCAGCCTCAATAAATTTTGAACTTCTGCAGCATTCCATTGTTTAGATTTTAGGGATCCCCTAAATGAGATGATAATTTCCATGCTCGTACCTTATCTGTCTAACAGGTATGCATTTTAATTTAACACTTAAATTATCTGGCTGGGATTTTTTTATGTTACGTCAATATGGGGGACTAATATCATTGAGGTTTATCCTATAATAATCAAACGTATGTTTGCTATTGCCTAATTCACCTCTCAAGTGGCATAAAACCTGGTTGATTTTTAGTGTTGGTTTGTGGTTTATTTTCCCCCTAGTTGGGCATGAACCTGAACACTGGTCTGTCTACAGGAGGTATCTTGAATTTTATGTGCTTGAGTCGAAGCTGACGGAGTTTCACGGTATGTTCTCCATCATCTGGAAAGCCACTTTACCACTGCTGTGATTATCATTCAGTACTGAACTGAAATTTAAAATAATGAATCTAATGTTTGCTGTGTTACAAGAATACTTTAATCTCCTCGATATCTTTATTAGGTACGTTTCCTGATGCTCAGCTTCCCTCAAAGAGAATCATTGGCCCCAAGAACTACGAGTTCTTAAAATCCAAGAGAGAGGAGTTTCAGGAATATCTGCAGGTATCAAATAAACTTTTGGAACAAAGAATATTCTAAAACTAATAATATAAAATTAATAAAAGAATTTCCTGCTATTGCTTTTTATTTGTTTCCCAGTAAGTTGGGTTATAGAAAGGATTGAAGTAAGTTTTGTGTGACTGAAAAGAGAAATCTTTTGTGAATGACAATATCTGTGGTAATATAATGCTCTTTGAATATCTCTCTTTGCTATAGAGAAACTGATTTTTAAAGGTTAGTTTTAAAGTACTTACACTGCTTTCTTTCCTTCTGTCTCAAAGAAACTTCTGCAACATCCAGAACTAAGTAACAGCCAGCTTTTAGCTGACTTCCTGTCCCCTAATGGAGGAGAGACTCAGTTTCTTGATAAAATGTTGCCTGATGTGAATCTTGGTATGTAATATGCTAGTTGTTTATGCTGTACAAATAGTAGTCCTGTAGATACTGTGATTGATTGAGAGTAGTAATGAATGGATAACTCTTGTGTAAGGGTATGGAGGTGGGAAATAAGAACTCTGATCCTTCACAGTCCTTAAAATTATAGCTTAGCAAGCAAGATCTGCTGATACTTTTTCCTTGAAGAAAAAGGACATTTTGAGATTATGGGAAAAAAGGGCTTAAGTGGTTGCTTTTGAATCTTTATGTCAGCAAGCAAGTTGATAAGATTTCTCTAACAAATTTCATAGTTCAAGAAGACATACAGTATTGTCACAAGTCAAATCTGCACAAGTCAGTCATTGTTTACAGGTGTGATGTGTGATGATATAAATGATTTCTTAATATAAAGTACCCTTGGGTGTTAGTGGATTAAAATCTTGATATTAATCTGAAAACTGCAATATTTACTATTTCTACTATTAGCTAGTCTTAAGATCTCTTTTGTAATAGAATTTGAGGCAGTGGTGTGATACAGGCAGGGCAAATGGAAATTGAGAAGTTGATAAATTGTTGATATCTAATGTAACAGTTGATAATAAATCCAAACAGACTGCAGCATTGCTTTACAGCTTTGGCTGCAATGTAGCTGTCTTGAAGTAGTGGGCCTGAGCTGGTAAGGTCAACCTCAGGGCCATTCTGTCTTCATGTGTTGTAGCACTTGTGGTTCTGGCCCCAGTGTAGTCCAGGAAAGCCATGTCTGAACTGTGCCACTGCATTCCTGCTTCTCCCGGTCATGGTGTGAACCTGCTTGAGTGGATGCTCTCCTGGTGTGCTTACTAAGTTGTTGAATGAGATTTTGGTGGTCATCCTCCAGTTAAAGGATTTGGTTTTGTTTCAGACCTCCCCCCTAGATCCAATTGTACATTCTTTAAAAAAGCTTATAATTATGGTGTTTACTGTGATGCATCTCATGTCTGAGACCATGCTTCGCTTCCCCAAATTATCATTTTAACAAGTCTTGGCATTTCAGTAGGGCTCTTTGTGAGAATGAGCGATTTTATTATCATTTGATCATTGTACATACTTTCTGATGTAAATTCAAATGTAATGACATGTAGATAAGAACAATAATACTGTAAACTTAGTTCTTAAAATAAAAGTAATCCTAGACACTGTAATTTTTCAGCATTCAAAGTTACTCTGCTGTATCCTGATAGCCCTAACATGACAGGAGAGCTGATTTTTAAGACCACAGCTGTAGCCAGTCCAATTTGTAAAACTTCACTGACCAGTATTTTCGAGACTGGATCCTTCCAGAATCTCTCCAGATGAGCTGATTTTTTTTTCAGGGAAAGAGGAGATGAAGAACTTAGATACAGAAAATTGTGCCTATGCTGGTGTCATATAGTACTGGTGTTGTGGTGCTATACCTGTTTATGTTTGAGCCTCTAGAAAATTTACAAAGGCAGACCTAGGGTACTTTGCTTTTTTTAAAAAAAAATCGCATAATCATCTGTATATTTTTCATATTTTAAGTATCTTTTCTTGAAAAGTACTAAGCATTGTTATATGTTAGATATGTGGAACTTAACTTTTTGTGCCAAATTAAAAAAATACAGATTTAAAAAACTATTTTATTTTTAACTTAAATACTAGACAATGAGTACATAAAATGTAGCAGAGCAAAATGTCTTTAAGATTAGGCAGTAGTAACAGAAAGTTTTTGTTTGTTTCTAATTATAGGTAAAATTATAAAATCTGTTCCAGGAAAGCTGATGAAAGAGGTGAGTAAATCTTCCAGGTTGCCAACATTTTAACCTCAATGGCTAATTTTATGTGCTACTAACTTACAGGCTAGTCAGAATTTTGTGTGGAAACTCAGGTTTTTGTTTGAGTTTTATTTTTTCTATAATTATGCAAGTGACAGGTCACTTATCTTATTTCAGAAAGGTCAGCATTTGGAGCCATTCATCATGAATTTTATCAACTCCTGTGAATCTCCCAAGCCTAAACCAAGTAGGCCTGAACTTACCATTTTGAGTCCCACTTCTGAAAACAACAAGAAGGTACAGTAAGTCATCTTCCTTCTCCACTTTACAGGAGTGGGGAAAAATGACCATACTCTGAAAATGCAAAGAATAAACAAGAAAAAACCATAAATATAACAGAAAGAGAATGATAGTGCAGGGACTTTTGTCCTCTTCTGTCTTGTAAATTTCTTAGTCTGAATTACTTTTGAGGGTTGGTTGTTGGTTGGTTTTGGTTTGTTTGTGTGGTGTTTTCTTTTTAAATTCTTACTGGATTTGGAGATGAGGATACAGAGTAGACAGCCTGGGAAGTACAGAGAGAAGAAGAGGGGAAGCAGAGATGTAAAACGGGGAATGTTTTCATACCATAAGGCAACGTACTTTTAGAAGTGAGACAAGCTTGAGTGTTTGACAAATGTGTGGCTTGCCAAAGTGCTACAAGCCAAAATTGTAAAGGTGCTGATACCTGTTTATCTGCCTTTAAAACATTAGTATACAGTTCATTGATGTTGGCATATATAATAGGTTAACTACATAACAACTGTAGTTTCTGTCTCCAACATTGCCACAGCTAAAGCCCAATACTTCCAATTTTAACCTTTTATTTGACAATAGGAAAAGGTAGTCCCTTTCTTAATAATCATAGAATCCTAGAATGGTTTGGATTGGAAGGGACCTTAAAGATCATCTAGTTCCAACCCCCCTGCTATGAGCAGGGACACCCTCCACTAGACCACGTTGCCCAAAGCCCCATCCAACCTGGCCTTGAACTCTTCCAGGGATGGGGCATCCACAACCTCTCTGGGCAACCTGTTCCAGTGCCTCAACACCCTCACAGTATTTTTTCCTTATACCTAATCTAAATTGACCCTCCTTCAGCTTGAACCCATTACCCCTTGTCCTGTCACTACACTCCCTGATAAACAGTCCCTCACCATCTTTCCTGTAGGCCCCTTCAGGTACTGGTAAGCCGCAATTAGATCTCCCCAGAGCCGCCTTCTCTCCAGGCTGAACAGTCCCAACTCTCTCAGCCTAATCTTGTATCTAGAGACTGGTAAAACTTACTTGAAAGACTTCCGTTAGCTTCAGGGACTTTAAAAAGACACTGGTTATATATTATATTGCTTTAGAGTGTTAATGTATTTGTTGAATTTACAGAGGCATATTGTTTCTGGACTAGGATTTCAGAGACCCCCAACTCAGTGTTACGGAGTTGATGTGATTTGGGACAAAATATTTCATGTACATTGACTTTGCTGTGTGAGAGGTTCTAAAAGAAAATTCAGTATTACATGCTTTTCTTCTATCTTCTTCTAACTTTGGGAAGAGGAGTTGAAACTGGACTATGTAAGCCAGGACACTTCACTTTGCAAAGCGATAAATTGGAGATGTGTGATAGCCTAAAGAATAATGCATAGCCTGAGAGGGCAGGGGATACATCGGGGGTTTTTCCCTTCTATCTCCTAGTGCAAAAAAATAAGAGGCATTAAATGAAGGTGGTAGGAGCCAGGTTCAAAACAAAAAGTGGTAACTCTTGCAGTGGTTAGTAGACTTGTGGAACTCCTTGCCAAAAGATGTTGTGAATACTGTATAAGTTTAAATAACTATAAAGTGAGACTGGAGAAATTCACAAAAAAAGGAAATATATTCAGGGTGAATACCTGTAGAGAAACTGTATCCAGCTCTTGAACTTTTTTTTCAGTTGAAAACAATTGGAGACTGAAAGAGTATTGGTGAAAAGCACTGTCTATGCCCATTCTCTTCTTGCAAGAGCTAGAAGCCCAGGATCCGTTTATGGTTCTTGTTGGTGATGGGCTGTTAAAAAAGTGGACCTTTTGATTTCCCTCACTGTAGACATTTTTATAGTATTATGACACTTACAGAACTTGCAGCTACAAAACTTTTGTACTGATTAAGTACAATGGCAGTTAAATCTATTAATTTGTTTAGATTTCATCTTCTAAACCTGAAGTCTGAATTACTACAGCCAATATTGTAGTGTTAGCTTACATGTGTACACACACAAAATTAGTATCCGTCATTTCAAGTCCTTACCTTGGGCACTGTTACCAAGGTTAAGATATTTTGCTATTGCTGTCTATTCAGAGGGGTATAAATATATCAGTAGTTTTAAATATCAGATCTAGAGGTTTTGACTTGTGCTGGAAACAGTATATACATAAATACTTCAAATGTGTTTTATAAACCAGCTGACAGCATCCTACAGCATAGTATGAACAATCAGTTAATTTTTTTAATTATCATCTGTCAAGAACTACTGAAGTTAGTAGTTTTAATACATTTAACATATTTAACTAAAATGTTTGAACAACAAGTTTTGCACTCTGAAGCATTCCTGTGAAGATAGGGTTCTTTCTGTAGTTTGCTTGAAAAACTTTATTAAACTTTATCAAAATGAATTCTTTAAAGTGGTGTTCAAAACCATTTGGATTGTAGAAGATTTAAAAACTGTTAGCATTGCTTAGTTAAAATGCAAACTCTGAAAAGTCAGTATGTTATTCTTGTAAAGGAACATGTATACAGAAATTTCAGGCTCTGAAACGAGGTTTTTCCAACTCTTTTCAACTGTGATGATCTCGGGAAAGCAAAGAGCTGGCTGCATTTTGCTTTTCATTTTGGAATACTGAAGTTACCTTAAACAAAATGTAGATCTTTACTGCCTTCTGTTTTCTAATGCCATTTTCAGAAATAGTGTTGTGGGGCAAACCTCCATATCACAGTGACTAACTGTCTATGTGTGCGCTCCATTGGAGACACAAGTTTGTGGAGTCCAGGTTGGAGTCATTGCTCCTACTGCTGATTACCCTGTAGGAGGTGCTTTTGTCATGAGTTTCTGTGCAGAGAGCAAAACAGATGAGGCTAGTCCCAGCTCTCCATTCCTTCTCATTGTCTATTTTGAGAGTGAATTCACTGTTTTTCTAAGCAACGTTATTCTAGTTAGCTGTTTTATGTATAAGTGATTGGTTCTGCATATATTTTAGATTTTTTTTTTCTTTCCCAAAAGAAATCTGTTTTGTTTTGGGGAGCCATTTGCTGTAAATGGATGGAAAGTTTCAGACTTCAGTGTATCTCCTGATTTTTATTTAATGATGGGTACTCAAGACACTTTATCTCGAGGGATGCTGCAAGACAGTTCTATGATCAGATACTCAGTCTCTATGCTCAGATTATAATTTTGACCAGCCGGGGCATGTATGCCTAAGGAATTAATGTGCTGACTGCTTTCTCACTAATTTCCCATCTATCTGTTTAGCCAGAGTGCACATACACTGTAATTATTAGAGATCTGATATCTCAGGTGTGTTACGGTCTCTGCTGAGTCTTCCCAAGCACATTGTGAAATTCATCCCTCTTGCTGATTTGTTGGGGTGCTTGTGCATTTTTTGCTAGACAGTTTTTTCAAGTCAGCCCACGTTTGGGAAAAAGCTTTGTACCAGGTGCCAGGACACTGTGCCATTTACATCTTGTCACTTCTTGGATTTGATTTGTAAGCCACACCGGTTTCGTCTTTCAGACCATTTTAGTTCAGATCAGTGATGCTTTTTGGAAGCAAATCACTTGATCATCTCTGCTTATCATGTTTTCTCTCATACTAGTGAGTTGTCTTAGAACTCATTAACTGAATTTATTTCAGATGAAACTAAGCTGGAAAACACTGTCTAGGAATGCAGGCACCAAGGGTGTTCAGTCCAAAGGCCAGACCGAGGTAACACTCCTCTCTACCCCCCGGCAAATACATGTGGCATAGACTTCAGTTGTTTGATTCTGCAATTTTACTTCTGTTGTGCCACACGACATCTTCATGAAGGTGTAAGCACTGCGCAGTAGTGTGGCACCCTTACGTCCTGGTGATGGAGATGAATGCTAAATGCCTGTACCAGGATTCTGTGAGCCACCTGTATGGAGTCAGTGAGGAGGGCTGGCAGGCAGCTAAAGAGACAGAAGGTCGGTGCTTTCTGAGTGCCCATCTGTGAGAAGAACATGTTATCTCATAGCGAGAATGTTCAACACAGAATTTTTTGGTAAATGCTAGAGTCGATTTCCAGCTGATGCTTGTATTGCCACAGTGTTCCCATATATCTTGTCTGACGCAGATGTGTTTATTCTAGTATCAACATGTTGGAATCTGCTGAGAGAACAATACGCATTCCCCAGTGCTTGTGCTGCCAACTCTTTTGCTGTGAATAGGGTACACCCAGGCTACCTTTTCATCAACAGGCTGAATGAGAAATGCCTGAAAGACTGTCAGGGCAGGTGGAAACTTTAGTTCAATCAGAAATGTGCCTGCTTCTGTTAAAGATTTTCTGTATGCTGCTTCCTTTTGAATATTCCTGGTATGTGTGTATGGCTATATGTTTTAAATATTGGTGGAAAGACTTCTAGTTACAAATGCATAATGAACATGGGTAGTGAACCTTAGGACAGCCAGTAGCAATTGGGTTCTATCTTGTATCAGATCCACCAGATTGAAAGAGTTACCAACCTCCCTGGTTAAAACAAATAAATGAACAAAAAGCCCTGCTCTCCCCTCTGACGGGTGCCAACAGGATTTCTGGCTTTCCCAGCTGTGTTTCTGTTTGGAAGGTCTGTAAGCGGCTCGATCGTCTTCCGAACATACTTTCATCAGACTTGCTAGAATAGATCGGGACTTCTCAGCAGATGCAGACTTAGCAGAATATGCCCACAAAGACATTGTTCTGCTGGCAACAGCAATAAAACCTGCTTTTGCAACACCCAACAGTATAATGTATGTTTATGCATAGTTACTTGGAGGAAGACATGGTTGCTTTTCAATACGTTAACTGATGTGGTTCAGACACTACATACATTCTTTCTTCTTACCATTTTGGTAGAGTTATCTGTACTTTGCAAATGAGCAGGTAAAAAGGTGGAGAGGTTCATGCCTCTTGGCTGTGGATATTGTTCATAATCGTAGTATTGCTTCTATAAACTTCACACCTATGCTGGAACATATAGGCATATATTTGCATATGCACTCACCATTAAGTGACTTTCTTTTTTCTATTAGACACTTTATGAAAGCATTCATACTTATTTTGCTTGCTTTTTCCATTGAGGTAGAATAGATAGCCGATTGTACCAGGGATTACTTTGGTCTTTTTCATAATACAGGCCTTTTATCTTTCACTTGCTTCAAGAGCTCCGCTTCCATTATTATCCAGTACCAATCTGTGCAATTTCCTCATTGAAAGCTTTTTAAGACTGTTATAATCACAGTTATGAGCATTATATCACATCTTGAATTTTAACATGCACAGAAACATTTAAAAGCAAAATTCCGTGCTTATCTGAATTGTGAATATAATCTCAACTTTTGTATTAGATATCCAATTCCATGTTTTTCACTTGGCTTTCCTCTGAGCCAACATCCTGGAAAGTGCAAAGCACCTTCTAAGTAGAACTGTAACGCCGCTTCATGTCACGACCGCTGCATCCTTCAGATGTGAATTGCTAATGACTGTAAAATACCCACTTGCACTGGAATAGTGCAAAGCGTATACTTTATAAAAACTGCTCATTGGCTCAGTAATTTTGGCACACATTGATCTGCTGTTGCTTTCTGAAATGTCGTGTGCAAGAGTCTAAGCTTTCAAAGGTTGACATTGATCAAGGAACCATTATATTTAAGATGCCAGACAGATTATCCATGTGCAGAGGTAAGTACAATGTTCAAAATACACTGCTTCTGGTTTGAGGCGACAGTTGAAGTAACTTTTGGAAGTCAAAAAGCTTTGCCTTAAGATGGCCTTCATGTTTCGTGGGGTTTTGTTTTTTTTTTTTCTTTTTTAAATAGATCACCTACCAGACTGCTGTTAATGATTTAGTTTGTCCTGTACATGCACAATAGGCTGCTTTGAGTTGGCTCAGTTTGTATTGCCTCTGTCAGGACGTGAGATGTATCTAAAAAATGAATGAGGCTCTTGTTTAAGTTGCAATAATTCAACTAAGATTTTCCCAGTGTCCTCGTTTCGGTATTGAGGAGGATATAGACTTCAGTTTATACAAGGTTTTTTAAACAACATACCAGGGACGCTTGCATACAGTAGGCGTGAATAATTATGTGTTCTTTTCAGGTTTGTTACTCTTCTGGATACCAGTCATCCACCAGTGCATTAACCATATATGCTCTTTCATGTAATTTATGTAGTAATTTGGCGTTGTTTAATTTGAGTGAACTTTGTGAAGATAATGCCAGCAGTTCAGCTCTTAACAAAAGAGAGGACCTAAAGAAGCACAAGTCAAAACCTGAGTCTTACCCGATTTCCTTATGTAATTTTTTCTAAGAGTGCAGAGTGTTTTGTTTAGAGACTTGCATGATTCAGAACCTGTTGTGATTTGACCTTATTTACTTCAGGAATAATTGCTCTACACAAAGTGAACCACATAGAAGCAAATTACTTCCCATTCCTTGGAACTATTTTTAATTTGGGAGTGATACAGAAAAATCTGTGTCAGTAGCAATCATCTCAACTTAGGCAACACTACAATTACATTGCATTTGCTTCTAGTTCTGGGATATTTTTTTTAGAAGCTTGGTATAAACTTTTGAACTTTCTTTTCATAATACAGAGTATTTTGTATAAATTCTTTTTTATCTTTTGATCAACAGTTTTGGGGATAAGATAATCTAAAATAAACTGTTAATGGTGATTGCTAGATATTGTCAAATGTGAAGAGCTTCAGGATTCAGAGAACTCCTCCTTTGCAGCTGCTGGAGCCCATGGACTTGGTGGGGGGAGGAGAGTCCTGCCGTGGTGGTGTGGGACTCCTGACAGAATGCAGGGAAGAGCCTCTTGGGATTTTACAAATATTATCTTTGGGGAAGAACCAAAGGCAAGGAAATGGAGGGATCGTGGGGGTGGGGAACAGGAGAAAATAGAAGGATAAAGGAATAAAATGAGAAATGGGATAAATGGAAAAGGTAATTTACAAAGATTTCTGAAACTTTTGCTATAAATAATCAAGATGGCAGGAGGAAAAGGGATTTCTCTGTGTAAAAAGTTGGATATTTTGTCCAGAAACCATGGTATTTATTTCAAAATAGAAGCCAAAAGGAAATTTTAGGAACACTTGGATGTCGTAGGGTTCCCCTGTGACTTAAGGCTGACAAACTCTGTATCCTTTATGCTCCTCATTGACAGAATGAGATGCATCAAAAGGAATCAAAGCCCGTGATAAATGTCTAGGTACATGAAGGTATTGGGAGCAAAAGGGCTCACGAATTATTGTCTTGATCACCGTGCTGATTTGTTCTGAATCCAGGTATTTTGGTTGTTGACATCTTGGCAACATGTGACATGCTCTTTATTGTTTTTCCTCCCTTTGGAAAGTAAAGAGTTTTAATTTTTTTTTTTTTTTTTTTTTTTTTAGTAATGCAAAACTGATTAATTCTTTGAAAGCTCTGAAAAAAGCTACTTTTAATTAAAAAAACCCACCACAAACCCACAAAAAACCCAACCCAAAGAACTTTTGCCTTCGAATGCAGTGTTTTCAGTCTTATGTTTCTATTTTTAGCTTTTCAATGATTTATTCAAGAATAATGCAAACCGGTCTGAGAATACAGAAAGACGACAAAATCAGAACTACTTCATGGAAATGATGACTGTAGAAGGAGTCTATGACTACTTAATGTATGTTGGTAAGAAGTGATTTCTCTTCATTATTCTTATACTTCATGCCAAATAGGAAGTTTTGGTCCTTTGGTAAGAAATAAAATTCTGGTGTAGTAATCACAGATAATTCAGCACTTTGCAAGCTTAACAATATACAACTTTAAAAGTCTTTAAAAAACTTTACTGCGGTGCGAAAATATCATAATTTATCATTCGTTATTGCTCAGGTGTTTTGTTATATCTCTTTCTTTCTGCATCTCAGAGTATGAGTTTATGGGAGTAGGATCTTTCCCTTTTCTCAGGTGTGCCTAGGCTGCTTGTACACTCTGGGTGGGAGCTAATTAATAAAAATACTTAAAGGAAGTATTTGATAAGCAGCCTGGAGAATAGTGATTTTTCAGCATTGTACTTAGAAGACTAATATTTGCTTGTTTGCAATCCTTTTGTTCTTTTTTTTTCTTTTGAATAAGTGACTCCTTTATCATCATTATTAGGAGAACATTATAAATGGGTGTTACTGTAACTTTGCAGGTCGAGTAGTTTTCCGCATTCCTGACTGGCTGCATCACCTCTTGATGGGAGGAAGAATTCTCTTCAAAAATACATTGGAACTCTACACTGACTATTACTTGCATTATAAGTTAGAACAGCTATTTCAGGAGCACCGGTTGGTTTCTCTGATAACACTGCTGAGAGGTTAGTAAAAGACACATCTTTGATGTGAAAATACTACTTTAGTTTGATATTTGAAATCCTTTCTTTTAAAATTCCAAGTACTAAACTTTGCAATGCTTGATTAAAGCTAAAGGAGTCTTAAAAAAAAATCAAGTTGGCCTATTAAAAAGATTCCAAAAGCTTATTGCAGAAAGATGCTGAGTCAGCCATGTTGTCTGTCAGTGATGATTACAGAAAAAAAGTATGAATAGTAATTTGCTAAGGTGTGCAAAGAACAAGAAAAACAGGATAAAGGCAGTTTAGTATATCAGAGCTTGAATATTTCCTGCAATCTTTAAATTACTTTTCACTTGTGTGCTGCATCACAACCCTTTATTGTTAATTTTTTTGTTCCCTTTGTTGTGGTGGGCTTTTGAGAGGGCTTGAGTGTTCTTGACCTTCAAATAAGGGAAGGGGAGAGAGGTTAAAAAAAAAATTTAAAACTGATGTCACAGCTGTAGAGAAGTATTATCTGACTACAGTCTGATCTAAACAACACATCTGGCCAAAGCTCTGGAATCAAGACAGCTCTGTCCTTATCAAACCAAAAAGAAAGCTTGTGAAAGACAAACAAAGAAAGGAGTAAATCTTTCAGAGCCTAAAACCAAAACTGAGTGCCTAATGTTTCTGATAAACAGCAATTCTTGTTTTTTCATGCACAGATAAATCTGAAATTTTTGACAGTTCCAGTGTTTTAGCACAAGGTATAAATACCGCTTATAGTTCTGAAAGTGTAAGGGAAATTGTAAGTAAGGAGATCATAACTAACCTGAAGTAGAATTGATCCAAACCCAGAAAATAATGCTTTAAAAATTTGAATAGAACGGAAACAAATTGGCAAAAGATTGTCCTCCACACAGGTGGGGTGTTCTGGATTCAATCAGGCTATTGTAGGCAAAAGACTATTATCTGGCAAAGCTAGAATTCCCTTCCAGTCAAGATCGTACAGAAAAGCAACTCAACTTCGAAGCCATAATCCAAACCGCGTTTTATACGTCAGTGATGTATAGCTGCCTGAAGACTTTTTTTTTTTCTCTTTTCCATGTGTCTTCACTGCAGATGCTGTGTTCTGTGAGAATACTGAACCTCGCTCTCTCCAGGATAAACAGAAGCGAGCAAAGCAGACTTTTGAAGAAATGATGAGATACATTCCAGGTTCTGTATTTCATGACTCTCTATATGAGTATGGTTAATTGTTCAAGCAGATGTATAACCCAAATACAGTCACATTAGCTTTCCAAATCAAATAATGCTTACGCTACTGAGATTTGAGTTGACTAGAATACTAGGTGTAAAAACCCAGGAGTTCAGTTTCGTCACTTAAGTGTTGCTGACTAAGGTTGTGGCACAGTCATTAGTGAAGACACGATGGAATTAAAGAGCTTTACAAATGTAAATTTCTTCACCTTTAGAACATTTCTATAGCTTGTATTTTATCGAGATGAAAACTGGGTTAAAAAAGGCACACCATGAAGCCAGAAGATAAATCTGAGCTCTCCTTACACTGAATAAACTAGGAAAGAGGGCCCTGTTTGCTAGGTTGTTCAGAAAGTAGTTTAAAAACTTCAGCTTGTCGTTTATTAAACAATTCATTGTTTATTATGAAAAGTTGATATTATGAAAAGTAATAATTACTCAGGTGTGCAGCCCTGAAAGAAAGGGAGGAAAAAAGGAGGAACCAAAAGAGTGTTATTTTTTCCATTTACTGCTTTAGATAGATAAAATTTGAACTCTTTCTTTAATTTAAACTTTTTTTTTTAATTACTGGAGTTCTATAACTGTATCATATAGCTGTTTTGCAGTGCTTCCTAATGACTTGTGTATTTGTTGGTGGTGTCTGGTTTAGATTTAATAGGCAAGTGCATTGGGGAAGAGGCTAAATACGAAGGCATCAGGCTTCTGTTTGATGGAATGCAGCAACCAGTGCTCAACAAACAGGTAACTTGCAGCACATGAGAAACTTGCCTTTTGGTACAGGATTTCCTGAGGTGAATGTATTGCTATAGCAAGGGAGTGAGCTCTAATTCGGAGTTAAAAATAAAAACCAGTAGTGCCGCCTTGGAGTGTTCTAAATTTTCTTTGTTTTCTTTTAGTTAACTTATGTTCTGCTGGACATTGGGATCCAAGAACTCTTTCCAGAGCTGAGTAAGGTACGTGCTAACTACATTCAAGAGCTGCAGAATTTTTCAAGCTGCTAATGAGTCTGGTTGTTGGTGCGTTTTTGCCATTGTTCCCTTGTAATACTAATTTTAAATTTTGGGGGAAAACTGTAATTTACTAATGTGTTGAAATAATCAAAATCTGGATTATTCACATTTTTGTTAATTAGCTCTTTCCAAATCAGTTTAGGTTCATTTGCCTAGCATACAGCAAGTCTGAGCTGCCTTTCAGTAGAATTGGACAGAGCAATCAGCGGTCAGGATCTCTGTGCCTTTCTTTTTGCTTGTCTCCACTCTCTTTTATGCATTTCTTGATTTAGGAAGTGAATTCTGCATGCAGAGCTCAGGTTGAGCTTCAGCATTTTTTCTTGAGAATATTTGGCAGGAGGGTTTCTTGCCTCTAGTTTGGTCACTGCAATGTTAACTCCAACTATCCAGATAAAGGACAAAGAATTCACATGACACAAAATGCTATATAAATATATAACATTAGGTTTGTGATCCATCTGATATTTGTATTTAGGTATACAAAACCTTCACAGAGTTTTACATAGTAATTTTACAGTTTGGGCTTCATTGTAAGCAGGAGATATTAGCTACTTAACTATATATAAAAAAAACCCCAAACAACAACAAAAAAAATCCCCCAAAACCCCCTCACTTATAATAGATGTTTGTTGCACGAGCCCCTTGTCCGACAACTGTGGAGTGCCAGCAGTTACTTGTTTTGCATGATAAACAGAAACAAATGATAGACGTCAGAACAAGCTAGGGCACCTTCCATTGTTTTCACTGAAATAAGGCCAGCTTAGCAAGTCTGAACTACTCTGTGCATCAGCGCTGTAGCTGGCCGCCTCGCGCTAGTGTTCAAACAGTTAAACAAAAGGAGACCCAGCCAACTAAGGGAATAAGGAAGCAGCCTGGAGACTTGTGTGCTGCAAAAAAGACCTGACTTAGCCCTGCTGTTTAACTCCACTGAACTGGTTTTGTATCTCAGCAGCAAATAATACATATATAGGAACATTGGTCTTTCTTCACTTGATGCTAAAAAAAACTAAAGGCTTTGAGCGTTAAGTGTTTAGATAGTCTCTAAGCCACTTGTCAGGCCCAGAGGGTGGTGATCAGTAGAAGGAAGACTATTTGGAGGCTAGTAACTAGGGAAGTATCCCAGGGGTCACTTGTGGGTCCAGTCTTGTTTAACATCTTCAATAATGATCTGGCTGATGGGGCAGAGTGAAGGGCTGCTGCTGACACAAAATTGGGAGGAGTGGCTGATGCACCAGAGGGTTGTGCTGCCATCCAGAGGGACCTCAACAGGCTAGAGAAATGGACTGACAGGGACCTGAGGAACTTCAACACAGGGCAGTGTGAAGTCCTGCTCCTGGGAGGAACAACCCCAGGCACCAGGACAGGCTGGGGGCCGCCCAGCTGGAAAGGAGCTTGACACAAAAGAACCTGGGGGTTCTGGTGGGCACCAAGTTGACCATGAGCCAGCAATGTGCCCTTGTCGCAACAAAGGCGAATGGTATCCTGGGCTGTGTTAGGAAGAGTGTTGTCAGCAGTTTAAGGGAGGTGGTCCTGCCCTTCTACTCAACACTGGTGAGGCCACACCTGGAGTGCTGTGTCCAGTTCTGGGCTCCCCAGTATGAGAGAGACATGGACATACTGGAAAGAGTCCAGTGAAGAGCCACAAAGATGCTGAAGGGACTGCAGCATCTCTCCTATGAGAAGAGGCTGAGAGAGCTGGGAGTGTTCAGCCTGGAGAAGAGACAGCCCAGAGGATCTTACTGATGTAAGATTGTCCCACAGTACACTGCGTTGGTGCGGCCTCACCTCGAGTACTGCATGCGGTTTCGGGTGCCGCAGTACAAGAAGGACACAAAACTATGGAGAGTGTCCAAAGGAGGGCAACAAAGATGGTGAAGGGTCTAGAGGGGAAGACATATGAGGAGAGGCTGAAGTCCCTTGGTTTGTTCAGTCTAGAGAAGAGGAGACTGAGGGGAGACCTCATCACGGCCTACAGCTTCCTCACTAGGGGGAGCGAAGGGGCAGGCGCTGATCTCCTCCCTCTGGTGACCAGTGATAGAACCCGAGGGAACGGAATGAAGCTGCGACAGGGGAGGTTTAGGTTGGATATTAGGAAAAGGTTCTTCACTGAGAGGGTGGTCGGGCACTGGAACAGGCTCCCCAGGGAAGCAATCACAGCACCGAGCTTGACTGAGTTCAAGAAGCGTCGGGACAACGCTCTCAGTCATATGCTCTGATTCGGCTGGTCCTGTGTGGGGCCAGGAGTTGGACTCGATGATCCTTATGGGTCCCTTCCAACTCAGGATATCCTATGATCCTATATAAATACCTGAAGCGAGGGTGCAAAGAGGACAGAGCCAGGCTCTTTTCAGTGGTGCCCAGTGCCAGGACCAGAGGCAGCAGGCACAAACCGAAACACAGGAGGTTCCCTCTGAACATCAGGAAGCACCTTTTCACTGTGCGGGTGACTGAGCACTGGCACAGGTTGCCCAGGGAGATTATGGAGTTTCCATCCTTGGAGATAATGAGAAGCCATCTGGGCACAGTCCTGGACAACCAGCTCGTGGTGGCCCCACTTGAGGTTTGGACCAGATGATGTCCAGAGGCACCTTCCAACCCCAACCATGCTATAACTTCGTAAGTGTACATGTTTAATGCGGTGAAATATTTTTTTTCTTTGCAAGCAAATCAAAAGAAGATTATTTAATTAAAATCAAGATTATGGTTTGTACAACTTCGTAATCCATCCTTTTTTTCTGTGTAACTGTGACACTGCCTGAGTGCTCTGCACTGGGAATCTCTCCAGTGAGTGTTCTCTCTGTTCAACAGAACCTGGTCCTTTCTGAGTTACTTGATACCAAAATGTGTTTGTAGTTACAGTGAAGAACAGAGCAATATTTCCGGTCGGTCAGCATTTAAAGGGAAAACTGAGGATTCTGGAAGTTTTGCTTTGAGCACTGCTCCTTCAGCAGGGGAAACAGCGATGGGAGAAGTGGGAATGTTTTCGTAAGCAGGGATGTCAATCTGCTGCCCAATCTTGAGATCTGGTATCTTGAAAGTATATCCTGCTACGCATACAAATATGGATATATACTGGATCACTTCAGATATGCCGTGTTTAATGGCAGCATGTGTAAGTGAGCAAATTCTAAGGATAAGAGCTGAAACTCACCTAATATATAAGTTTTGCCCTTAATACAATGTACATCCAGTCCCTTGGAAGTCTGTCAGACAGGATGCAAGGAAAAGGGACAGCTGAGAGAGGAGCAGCATTCCTAGCAGAGGAAGGAAAGAAATCCAGTTGAAAAAATACCATGTCAGTGCCACTTCCAGAGCAGAAAATTGCTGTGTTAAGAAAACTGTATTTAGCAGTTAAGAATGGGGGAGGTGAGAACTTCTAGAGAAAGAAGAAAATACCTATTTTGAGATATAGTACTAAAAACCTGAAAGCAGTAGCCTTCCTTTCTCTTAACTCTGGTTTCAAGTGGATGTTTTCAAATACCATTAGTCATTGCAGCTCAGTTGAATCATTTATATGTAAATATGCATTTTCATACTTAATTTTTTTTTCCTCCGTTACTGTTTTACAGGGTTCGAAGGAAGCTAGTTCTGTGTCATGTTGGATGTGAATGCAGGGACCTTGCTGGACACCCAGTAGAAACACCTGCTGTGCACTGTTGGAATGGACATGTGACATTTTAACCTTGCATTGTATATTTTCTTGTAAATAGCATAAAATCTAAGTTCTAAAAAAAAATATCTCTTTATGCAATAAAGACATTAAAATTTAATACCAATTATAAGTAAATAATGTATCTCTACTTGTTATTTAAAATTTGCTTTAGCTGTTACCAGTAAAAGTCCAATTAATTTCCCCAAAATATCTGTGTAGGAAATTACAGGATGACATAAAATAAGATGGCTGGGAGACCAGCCAACGTGTGCTTTGCTAAAAGAGCAATTACTGTTGTCTTCCTTAAAGGATATGTAGAAAAATTGTTTGGAAGAAGTTGTAGAATGCTCCCATGAAGTTATTTTTAACTATCTTAACAAATCTTACTAATTTTTTTAAAACAAAATTACATGATTGAATCTGTTGCATACAAATCATCTCAGAAATATCTTTGGCCTTCATGCTTTCCGTGAGCATGGAAAAACCCAGAATTTATTTAATATCTGACCTTCAAATAGAAAGCACTCTTAAAATAATAATGGGTGTGAAAAGTGGTTTTGACTTTTACCATAGCCTTTATTTTTCTGCGACTTCTTATCTGGATTTGTTGGGTTTTTTCCTGACATCTTCTTTACAGGCTTAGAAAGGAGGATGTGAGTCAGTTCATAGCATTTTCTAAAAATTTATTAGGATAAATGTGGAAGACTTTTCCTCTAAGTCTTAATTTGTTGGCCCAGCCTTTATAAAAGACACTTTGAAAAGGACTTCAATGTGTGCATTTTTTTAACAAGTTTTACTCTCAGAACAAAACAGACATATTTTAATAGGAATTCCTCAATTTTTCTTTTCTGACAACACCAGTTTTCTCCTTTTTTTTACAAACCAACCAATCTAACGCAGTATTCGTGTTCTTTGTCAGCACAATTTGCATTATTTATCTATGACTTTGACAAACAGAAGGAAAAGGTATACAAAAAGGTGTTATTTCTCTGGGTATGCCAAAGGAATTGTTATAACTCTTTAAAAATTGGTGTGCGGGTCCGTAAGTGCACTCTCTGTTACTGGTTTTATGTTGATTTGGGGAAGCTCATTCTGTAAATTAGTTACTTTAGGGACTGGTGTTCACAAATCGTCAATGCCAGGTTATAACTACCAGTGTGTCAAGGTCAGTTGTTCTTTGTCTCCCTGTTCTGACACAACTTACCTAATGCACCTGTGTGATCCAGATCTTTTCATGCCCAACCCTTGAATTTTATGTGGAAGCAAATGAGGTCTTGAAATTTAAGCATACTGAATGTGTATCTTCATGCACCTTCTTGAAATCTGCAGGTGCAGTGAATTTGAGAGGCAAGTAGCTTGGGTCTGAAAACAGTGTGGTGCGCTTTCCAGAGGAACAAAGCAGGTTTATTCAAAACACTGAGAATCAATTTAACACAGCAAGAAACAACATGGAAACATGTTGATGTCAAAATTCCAAATGTGAATGATCTTAGAGAAATAATCATCATTTACACTCATTTATAAACAATCACTTCTTGATAAAGTGTCAGAAATTTACACTTGGCATTTAATTCGATTTCTGGTTTTATACTCTAGCCTCTTACAACTGCGTATTTTAAAAATATTTTTAAATACAGCGTTCCCATAGAGAAGACAATCTTTTGAGTTATGATCACAATTCTGCTAAAGCCAGGTTATGCTGCAAAAAGCCCCGTTACTGGGCAACTTCTGAAGGTTGCCACAGTGCTGCAGGAGTCAATGCGAGCACCCAGTGTTCCCCCTGAATGTTACTGCGGAGTAACGGTCAAGAGTCCTGTGCTTTGGTCTTTGGAAAAAGGTGTAAAATTGAGCATATTTATATGAATCAAAATCATAGATTGTGTTCTCACTCCAGATACAGTCCCCAAACCGGTCATATGAAATAGTGAAATATATGTACTCATTTTGTTAAAATTGATCAAAAGGAAATCAAGCTTTCATTGCATCTTTTGTTAATGGAAAACTAAAAAATTGAGATGCTGCATCTTCTAAGGTAAAGTGGAAAAAAAAAATTTAATTGCATGTAAATGGACCTCATGCTTTTAATGACACAGAGTTTAATCCAGCTTGTTCAGGCATTGGTGTAGGTATGATAAACAGGACTGGAAGCAAAGTTGAATTATTAGATTCAAAGCTTTAACCCTGAGTGGAGATCAAAGAAAGGTATATACACCTAAAATAACTCCATTTCTAGAAGCTTGTTTACATTACTGGAATTAGATTCTTAATCAACTTACTATCTAAAGCAGCTAAAAGAATTTGGCAAGTTAAAAATACCCCATTTCAGTCAGCGCTTGTTTTATGACGGAGCATTAGTATTCACTGATACTTTGCTTCTTGAAACATTAAATTGAATTGTGGGTTATGTGAGTTGGTTTGTATCTGCTGCTTCAAACTAAGTCACAAATTCTGCACTGCGTGCTTTGATGACTCTACCAGATTAAAGACAATTGCTTGTGCTGCTTACTGTTGACGTGCAGAAACCCAAGTGCTCATTCATCTTAAGGTGTAAAGAAAGAGAACCGTTCTCTCTTCCCTTTGTCAGCACCATCTCTCCTCCTGCCTTCCTCTAAACGAAAACATAGTGAGCAAAAATCAAGTATGCAAGATTGTTATAGTGAACAATACAGAAATCAAGGTAAGACTTCCTTCAATAAGACTTCCAGAAGAAAACTTGATTCGACCTTCAACTGCTGGGTAAACTCTCTTCATTTTCTGGAGGTAACGGGAAACAACCTCAATATCAGGTTCACCTGAACAAACAAACAAACAAAAAAAGATAAGAGTGTTCTCTGCGGCAGCCAGGCTCTCAACCAAAATTTAAGAACCTGCCTAAATCTGCAGTTTTAGCTCAAGTTTAAAAGTGAACTCTACTATGGTTTGTCATTCTGAATTATAGCCTGCCGTCAAGGCAGCATTGGCTGGTGGAGTGCTGTTTCTTGTGCACAGGTATAACATCTATGGTGCTTTGTAGCCTGAATTTTTGGTAGCAACTCATATTTTACTGGGAAAACAAAAAGTTTTCTGTGCATCGTTTGGCTTTTTGTTTGGATCTTTCTGTTACAATGGTAACTTTCAGTCAGATTTAGGTAGGTTGAGATAAGCCTCCCACCTGTCAGGGGTAGATCGCTATAGATCTGGCAAAGCATCGCTTAAACCTTTTCAAATTTAACTTTACTTTTTTTAGGAAGAATTTTTAGTCTTTGTGTTGCTGTGCGCGTACAAAATACAATGTACATTTTCTACAGTGCAAGAGCCTCTTGAGTCAGCGCAGCTGACCATGTCATACGAGCCCCTTCTAAGCTGAGCTCTTACAATTCTCAAGTGCAACACCTCCATCTTACAAGTAATTATAGGTTTTTTTCCTCTGCTGTACTGGACTACTAGAACTTTTCAAGTTGTTCCCTTTCATTATTCCTAATGATTTTTCTCTATGCCCTTGATTTACAAGCTGTATGCTGAATTTGATTAAAACCATCAATCCCACTTGTGAGAATCAATTTTAAATTGAAACACCCTGTAGAACCATAAAAATAGTCTGTAACGAAGGTCCAAAAGGACAATTTTTTTTGGTAAAAGCGTGCTTTTACCATCCCAAAGCAGAACACACAAAATTAAAGTTCTGCAAGATGTAGATTTGCTCCTAGGAGATACTTTTTTTTTTTTTTTTTTAATACAGCACTACATCCTTTTTGTGTTTTCAGATCTAATTTTAATCTCAAAAACTTTTCAAAAGTTCCCCTTTGCCCTCAAAGACATACATGTCAATGGTATGAATGCTGAATTTCTAACAGTTTGCATGCTGCTTTAGAGGACCTTAAGACAGAATGATAAACCGCTCCCTTTCTACCTCTGTAGCGTGGGGTCTGTCGGCGTGCCGCTGCCTGCAGAACTCGTGCGAGTCCCGCTGCTTTCGGAGGGGCAGGCTGGCTCCCCCAGAGCAGGTCGGCATCTTTCCCCTCACCTTGTGTTGCTCACCTGAGCTGCGTGTCCTTTAGGAGTAGTGGTGACAGTTCTGTGTTTGCAAATACTTGTATACAGCGGATGTTTGAGGTCTAAAGAAAATAGCACCTTTCTCTTTGATGCATTGTTTAGTAAGTACAACTGCAAGGCACTACAGGTAATTACGTACTCTATAGTGGCCTTTTTGCCTTTTTTATTCCTGGTTTCCCATGATCTCAGAACTGCTCTCTAAGCAGTGCTGAATTGATGAGGCTGTTTGAAACTTTTATTGGCTACAACCAAAACTACTAATCCAGAGTAAAAGCAAGAAGTCTGAGACTTGTACTACAAAAAGATCTTTTCACTTTTAGGAATTGTTTGTCTGCCACCCTGTTGGAGCCCATCCTTACCTTTACTGTATCCCAGATTTTTGTCTTTCAGCATATGATAGCCATCTCCTCCAAATAACATATAGGACGGAAGAGTCACATTGTATATTTCATCCATCTGGAGCGGGACGTAGGCTGGGACTCGGCAGGCTGTGCAAAGCACTTCTAAGCTAACAACTCTGCTTCCTGGGGCTCTGGAGAGATCATAGACCACGTGGATGCCTACGAAAATACATGTTTGAAGGGCACTTTCTGCCATGCCTACTGAACACAGAGGGTTAGAAGCAGCGTGTTCTGCCATTTTCAAAAGATTTTTTACGTTAGCTTATGTGATTAAGAGGTTATATTGTTCTGATCCCAGTTAATACCATGTTTTCTTTGCACAATAATCAGCTTTTATCTGAAAAAATTCTGGAGATTAGAGAGTTGCTGAAGTACTGTCCCACCTCACTTAACGTATGTGGTATCTGTTCTCATCACTATTCCACAGAAGGAAATGACTAGTCATGGGCTTAGGATACTGTGAGATAAAAATACCTTTCCTTATTTCTGCAGTCATACGCTTTCTCATTCCGCCGTCTTGTTGGCCGAAATGACTTCTTTTAGAACCAGCCAGCCACCCTAACTTAGCACCAATTATGGATAATAAGTACTGTCTCGAAAAAACCAAAGCCAGGCCAGGGCTGAACGTTGTGGTTTCTACTCACTGTACAAGTAACGTTTCTAGTTGTGAGCTTTCCTCAGTCAAAGCCTGGGGAGAGTTATGTCCCCAGAACGCCATTGCCACGAATTTGCTGATCAGGAAGCTACTGAAGCTTGTCTAAAGCACAGAGGCTCTTCCAACCCTGGCACTCTTCCTGCTCTGGATCTTCTGTCCTGAACCCTTTCCAGGGCTACTAGTTATCTTCTTTTTCTGTGAGAAGGCAGCAAGCGGAGGGGCTGCTGGTGCTTTACCTTAGTGGTACCCAAGAACGCAGTAACTTGTGAAAGCACTTGCCTCGTGTGCGAGACGTGGGCCGTGTCCTTGGCGTGTGGGGCTTCTAGACCGCATGGCGGGGAAGTGCTCCCCATCACCAGGCCACGTGAGGGGAGAGGCATGGAGGGGGGGGGAATCCCTCAGCCCCTGCCCTTGAAGTTTAGCTTTTCTGCTAAATAAACAATAACATCCGCACTGCATCACAGAAAGACCAGGAATAAACGTGACTGTGGCCTAGTGCACATCTGGATAAATATATGGGGAGCTGCAATTCAAGAAATGTGTATGTTTTTAAGATTAACTGTTCATCCCTAAAATATTTAGAAATTCACTGGAGCAATTCCATAGCCCACTTTAAAACTTTAAAACTGCCAGCAATCATTAGATGATGGCACAACATGATTTTGATAAACTGAAATTTGGGAATAACTGGCAGAGACATCCAGTCTGGGGTTTCAGGTAGGCTGCCAGTGAAGAACTGAAACCCAGAGTTTGTTGTAGCTATTACTGCATTACAACTATACTCAGTTATATCTTCCTATAGTTAATTGAAGTGTTAAACTGCTGCCACTATGAGTTATTGAACCAACTGGGAATCCCGTCTCTGCTGATGGGAACAGTGATGATCTGTGTGCTGCAGTGGTTCAATTAAACATACGCAGGATAAATGGTGTTAGTTAGCTGGCATGAGTGATGCACAGGCACCTACCTCCAACCTGCAGCAGCTCTCCGCTTCCACTTCCGTATCTGTGCACGCTGTGCTCAAAAGCTTCTTTCAGAGTGGAGCCTTTTACCCTTACCAAATCAAAACGACCACCAAATGGCAAAACAGACAGCAAATCTTCCACAGTGATGCTACCTGGGGGAATGAGACTTTGTTTACTTTTTTTTTTTTTTTTTTTAGTTTACAATATTATTTTAGGATCATTTAACAGTACATTTTTGACAAGGAACGTGGCAAATACAATTTAAGAAAATGAGGGCCAGTGGAGGTGAGGATCACATCCAAATCAAAGAACCTGCATCTTTATCATCCAGCATGTATCAAGACCAATAAAGTTTGACATAACTGCATGTATAGCTATTTGAATAACTCTATTAAAAGAGATTGCAAACCACCAACCTAAGATGAAGAAAACCAGATACTCTTACTAAGAAGTCAGGCAATTTTCCCAATTGCTTAAGATTTACTCATGTCGTCCTACAAAAAGATTTAGCTAAACTGAAAAAAATGTGTGTTTCCAGTTCAGAAAAACCCAGAATTCACTTATTTTACAGCCGACAACAGAAGACTCCCAGCAACTATACCGTATGACCCTCTACAGTAGGAGGTGAAGACTATCCACCCTCTCTCTTTGTTCCATGGCAGCAAGGAGAGAGGAAAATGACAAAAAGCACTGTGTACAAACAACGCTAGTAACGTCCGTTCACATCCTCCTGCGTGCAGCTGGGCTCTAATGATGGATAACATTTCAGAAAGTTTGAAATCGCTTCCAAACACTCTGCAAATCCCATTGAAACAAGCCCGTACCTAACACTGTGCTCAGGCGTGCCTCATTGCTTGATTCTTCCTACTTGATAAAGCTGTCATTCAGTTTGTAATTTTACATACCATTAGTGCTCTGTTCATCAATGGCTGACCGTATCCCACCTCCATTCAGGATGCACATTGAAACATGGTTCCATGACTTTTTATCCGGATGTCCGACATTCTCATAAAGCTACCAAAAGAAAATGTTTAAGTAGATTTTTAATCTTCACTTAATCTAGGCTCTGAAAATTTACACCCAATACAAGCTGAGAATGAAAAGAGACAGAAAGGGTTTACATCTTCTTTGACTTTACCTTTAAACCTACTGTAAAATACTGAAGTATTAAAAAAAACCCCAACATCCCACACAGCAAAACGCATTAAATAAGTATTTTGCTTTTTTAAAATATTTGCCTTTCTTCGTAATGAACTCAAACTCTCCCATAGTCTGTATGTATACGACATGACCAGGGCAGGCCAGCTGAACAAAGCAAGGATGATTCCAACCACTGTGATAAAGACAAATGATTTGAGCATATTTGGAGAATGGGGAAGTAAAGAGGACCTTTAATATAACTGTACATTTAAAACACGTAGGGGAATGTATAAATTAATCTAGCCTTTGCTGTACGTTTTAGGGAATTAAGATTTTTCAGCTTCTCTGAAATTGATTTTTAATATTTGGAATGGTCTTGGCAAACCAGAAGTATGTAGAAGAGCGGAGGAACAGGAAACAGGCATATTAGACGAGTCCCAAAAGTCTACTCTGTTCAGCATCGTGTCTCCAACAGTAGCAAAACTCTGACAAAACCAAGTTGCAAGGACAAGATAATATTTGCTTGAGACATCCTAAGTAGTAAAGAAAATGGAGACCAGGCATTTACTCAGTTGCATAAGGATGATAAGCCTACAGTGTTAATCTTCAGAAATAACTGAGTAGAACAGGAAAAGGCTGAGAAAAGAAACAAGGATAATGGAAGGGATGGACTGGTTTCCGTACAGGAACGACTATGGTTATGAGTCTTCAGTCTCACAAAGACAGAAATACAGGAAGGACATGACAGAAGCCTGTAAGAACAAGAGGGGCATGTGGAGGCTGGGTAGGAATCAGTCTGTTTTCTCATTTCAAGAATGATAAAAAACTAAGAAAGCTTCAGAGAGGCGTGACAACGATGGTCAAAGACACAGAACAGTTTCTGAATGTAGAACAATGACGCAAGCTAGGACTGTCTGACCTGGTAAACAGACAACGGAAGGGAAATATTTGAGAAGCCTATCAAATCATGAGTGGCGTGAAGAGGGTGGATAGGGACCAAGTGTTCCAGGGCAAGGGTTACTCCTTGGCCTCCAGCAGGCATCCAGCCAGTGGGCAGCGGGCTGCTCACAGGCAAAAGAGCAAGGTCTCTGCAGGATGTGCAGGTCAGCGGTGGAACGCCCTGCCACTGGCTGTTGTGAAGCTTGAAGGGGAGATGGGGCAAGTTCAGGGAAGAGAAGTTCCAGCAGGAGCCAGTAAATACCAAGACACCACTTCTGACTTGGGAAGTCCCTGAGCTGCAAGTTGTTGGGAGATGGGGACAGATCTGAGTACAGGCTTGTCCAGGTGTATGCTCTTCCCTCACCGCCCCCCACAATCACTCTTGGAGACAAGATGTTGGGATGAATAGGCCTGCTGTCTCTTCCAGTTTGGCCACTTCTCTGCTCCACCCCTACGCTAAGTGTCTGGAGACTCTGACTTGCAGGTGTGTAAATGATTTGTGGCTCCATCTTAGTGATCGTTAGTTATTCCCTATGGCCACAGCCATGAGATATTCTTAAGAAGTTCTTAACTCATACTTCGTCAGTGAATAGATTTTTTTTCTGTTTGCCGATTTCAGTCTGAACTACACTCCCTAATTTACTAATTTGCCTGGAGCAGATATCAGGATTACAAATCTGTAATTCCTCAGTTCCCCACAGAAGTATTCTTAAATTTTGGTGCTACACTTGCTGCTCTCCTGTCCTGAGCACAGAGGCAGTTTAAAACGAGCTCACACACCAACGTTAGCAATTTCACTCATTCCACATTTGAGTTTCTTTAAAGCCCTTTGTAAAATGCCCTCTGGGTCTGTCAACCTTTCTTTTCTGAGATTTTGGGCTGCTGTTGGAAGCGGCAGCACTGAACTACATGGACCTCTGTTTTAACCCAGTACAACCATTCAATCAGTCTTTCACATTTCTCAATCTCTGGCTTTCCCAGGACAAGGCTAAATATTAAAGCCCATGGCACAGAAAGGTCTGGTTTTTACCTTCATACCCCTGAATGCATGGTACCAGACAGGAAAGCAAGTGTAGAACAGATAATGCAAAGACCGTGAAGGGCAATCCATGTATCTACTGATGACTGCAGATGGTTGTCTAGTGACATCAATTTAACTGAAGTAGAATTTGACCTCCTGAGACAAAAGGTATAGCAAGAAAATCTACAGACTTCTGAAAGATTACAAAATTACTTTCTTTAAGCTTAAGAAATGCCAAGCATTTGATCACATTTTTCAAATAAAACTATAAAAAAGCTTAGCAGGAAGAAAAAAGCAAGGTGCTACAATTTTAGTAGAACTGTATGCAGAATTCCCAAATCTTAATCTCATTTGGAAATTAGCCCACGTACTAAGTATTATTTTAAGGATTACAATAAAAGCAATCATGTGGCCTGGATGAATACCTTTGGGGAAATAGCTCAATGAAAACTCAAGATTATTAATTGGCTCCTGACTTTGTGGCAATGCTGCAGGACGTTTATGGCAGTGCTCGTTTTCTGGCGTCACGTTAGTGCACGTTTTTCCCTGGAGCACCCAAAGGAAATGGTGCTGCTGTGGGAGAGTAGACCAGTTAGTTTAAAAACTGGAAGTGACTTATAAAAAGACCTTCTGGTGTTACGTGACCGTTAAAGCCCAGCGATACCTGTCAGGATGCAGCAGGGGCCGGTGGCTCCCTTTGGGCTGGGGTGCTGGGGGCTTTTACCTCTTCTGCGCCCAGCTCTGTGTATGGCCTTTCCGCCTCCTTTGCTTCCGCTGGCACCTTTTGGACTCTTGAGGGGGATAATTCGTATCAGTAACTCGGGAAAAAACTACGCAGAATTTTCTTTTTTTCTGGGCTAGTTAGTGCGTTAAAAAAGGGTGACAGCAGAGCCCAGTGAGTGATGACGGGGCAGAAGGTATGTGCTGTGAAGAAGGGGCCGGTAGCAGGGTGGGAGGGGGGCAGGGGAGGCATCCCATGCTTGAGGAATGGGCTCTTGGATCAGACCACCGTGTCTCTTAAAACCACAGCCTCAGAGCCAGCTGCAAACGAGCCGTTCTCTATATGAGGATATACGCAAAGAATAAACCACTCCTGACTCTGTACAGCAAGAGTCATGATGGCCTTCCTTCTGCCAGATCTTTCTAGGGACGCGCTAGATGTTACGGTGTTGGGAAGCAGCACAGAGCCCGTGCGTGGATAGCTCAGAGCCCGGGAGCGTTTCATCTGAGAGCTCTGGAGTAACATTTAGATGTGATTGCCACCTGCGGTAGCAACGTCTTACCACAGCATCACAAAGCAAATTTCCCATGTTACATTCTTGGAAACGGCATGCTTGGCTTGTACCGTTCAGGTAAACACTAGTTTTTCCAATCTCTTTAGAATAATTCCCCAGGTTTTTCCGCCATTTTTCCACTTCTTCTTTAATGTTCTCATCTATAAAGTAGTATAAAAGTGTAAAATAAGCATCACACGTATCTCATATTAGTGACACTTCAGTGAAATCAAAGCTTAGGAATAAAAACCTGCTCTTCATGATTCTAAAATGTTACACTTTCCCTAAAGGCTCTTCAAGCAACACCACATCTACGCTCACTTCAAACAAAGGGAGCAGGCAGGACAGGGCAATCAAGTGAACAAGCTATTCCTGTGCCACAGCAAGGTTATCTCCTCTATAACACTTAAAAATATGTTTGCCCAGTCCTGTTCTAACCTCTGACCAATGGGGTTTCTAGCACCTACCTTGACAGGTGAGAGAATTTTTAATAAAGAAGTGAGCTTAGTCTTTATTTGACATCATATCTTTTAATTATTTTTTCTAATTATAGCTTCCTCCCCTTTAACATAGTTTTAAAAGGAATATTAGCTCAAATATCAATGTCAAGGAATAAAGCCTTTATAGAAACTAATTCTCTGTGTCTGCCAGGTGCAAATTTAATTCTTTCAGAAAAAAAGCAGATACAAAGATACTTGTATATAGACAGATGTCACAGCTGTTTTCTATCAGCTATTAGTTTTAAGCAATTTGCCACATAACTGTCAGCAACAGCAAAATTTATAAAACAAGAGCACTTATGTATCTGAATTTTTACTTTTACTGACATCAGAAAGAGAATGTAAAGTCTCTTTACATATCATCTCATTACATTAATAGATCACTGAGAATAACATAGTAAATAAAAGTATCTATGAGCAGGATAAAGGATTTATTTTATAAATACTCTGGTAGAACCTAGAAAGTCTGATAAAAGCTCAGAGCTTTATACAGCAAACACTGGACAAGAAACAAAGACTAGAGAATCAGCCCCAGGTAATTACAGAGCTGACAAAAAGCAGGTAACAGCGCAGACAGAGTTAACGAACAGAACGCAACAGAGAGACTCTGCTCCTCACAGTTCTTTAAATGTTTCAGAGCTGAAACACTGAGCACAGTCAGCGCTGAAAACAAGTCACGGGGTTTGTATATTATATTTGCACGTTGCCACAGTATTCCAATTTTTTTCTGGAACGTTTCCACTTTCCTACATTGCGTTAAACTCTGTTCTGAAGAACACAGCCGCTGGCAAAACGATGTGAATTAGTTCTCATAATCTTTTAAATCATAACTACGGGGCTAGCTAAAATGAGCTCTGCTAAATGGTAAGGTAGTGTGTCACCCGAGTTCCTACAAAAGGACTTGCAGTGATTTTAAATAGACAAACCCACTGAATTTGTGCATATTCAAAGGCCACTGCTCAGAAAGAGCAATAGAGACAAACAGGTACAACCGTACCTGTTCACAGCCTGAACCCCACATAGAAGAGAACTGCAAGCTCAGGAAGAAAGCTGAATTCTTCTTCGACACTGTACTGTGTATTTAATGTAATAACACTTGAATTGTAGTAGAGTGCTGCAGGCAAATTCAAATGTCTAGTGCGCATACCTTCAGGAACACTGTTGTCCAGCAGAATGGGGTTTCCAACTGCTGCGACTACATTTCCTTTCTTGTCAAATGTAACATTTAAGTAACCAAGATATTTTCCGTAAGCATAAGCTTGTACAACTGGCACCGTCCTCCCATCATCTGAGTCAACCATGAATGGATACGGGCCAGCTGGCTCTTCAGTCGAGGGTGGGGTGCCTGCACGAAATAAGCATGCAAAGGGGGTCTTCAGCTCATGTGACCTTCAAGGAATTATTAGAATGACATTTCAAATGTTTCTCAGCCTTACAAAAAACAAATAGGAGATTAAGCAGAAACAACAATGAATGTATGTGGACGACCAGCACACATTTGATTATTCAGTTATGTTATTTCATAAGAGACAATGTTGTTTTCAGGACACGAGCTCTAATAACTGCCACAGTGTTTTTTAAGTTGGGACAGCGCACTCCTCCATGACATCATGTCACAATAGCAACAAAGGAACTTTTCATTCCAATTATTGCAGTCTAAACCTCTCAGTAATGCACATATACCAGCCTCTGGCTAAAAAATTTATTTTTAAGCTTTCACACTATATTATTCTGCATCACATAGAAAATGAGAATGTTAGTAAAACATACATAGGACTTCATGATATGAAAAAGTCTGAATTATTTTTATTGATAATATGCAGTCAGGATACCCACAAGCAGTTCTCTGAATTTGTGCACAGTATCAACTGATTTTTTTTTTTTTTTTTTACTATACCAAACTTAGCCTCCCAGAATTTCAGACAGGCTGCACACCCTCTGCAAAAGCAAGCTTCATTAGCATTTGACTTAGGTGGTTATGGATTTAAAACTCTTATCAACCTCCAAAATTTGAAGAGTGATTAGAGGTAGGACTTGGAAACAGATAGATTAAAGCAAGGCATTTATAGAGAAAGGAGATCTCAGCTCAATTGGCATAGGCTACCACAGGATTTAGAAACCACCCAGGGGAGGAAAGCAGCAAAGAAAACTGCACAGCACAGCTCTTGTCTCAAGGGTGCCAGCCTTCTCTGTCTCCTCGACAATATTATCTGAGTAGGACCACTCCCCCCTTCATTATTCCTGCCAGTATTTCTACCCCACCTTCAGCAAAGACCAAGGCCGGGTGGGGACGGATGGTCCTGTCATCTCTTCCAGTTTGGCCACTTCTCTGCTCCACACCTACGCTAAGTGTTTGGAGACTCTGACTTGCAGGTGTGGAAACGCTTTGTGGCTCCAGCTTAGTGATCATAAATTATTCCCTGAGGCCAAACTCAAGAGCTATTCTGAACTGTTTAATGTATAACTGTAGCATGCAATCGTTTCTCTTTAACAAGTGGGATAGTAAAAGGTAAGAGCCCGGATGAGACAAAAAAGGCATGAGAAAGTGAAAGGAGATGAGTAAGAAATGAAGAGTGTAAAACCCTTATGTGGTTAAGTTCCTAGGGTATGTGGTCCTACACCTGGGGATGGCTCACAAAGGAAATTTTGCTGAAAATTACAGAGAGTTCCTGCTATCATCTCAACCACTTAATGAAGTTTCTCATAAAATTAATGAGCTACCTTTGATGCTTTAAAAAAAAAGAAAACCCAGCCTTTCTTTTACTTGTGTCCTTACACACTGGCACAGGGAAGGCAGCAGCACTGGGGAAGCTGCTGATGGCAGGTTTCGCCTAAAGCAGCATTGCTGCGGAAGAAATCAGATCAACAATGTTTATCTCTGGAATGATGTTTATCTCTAGGGGAAAGAAGAATAAAGTCAGAGATTAAAAGAGGGACTGAAAAAGAGGAAACAGGAAAAAGGAGATGAACAGGCTTTTCTTTAATGGCAGGCCTAACGGAAGCCTATGAATACAGAATCAGAATCTAGGGAAGATCATCATCAGTATCACTGCTGAAGTCTTATATGATTGATTTTTTTGGTTAAGTCACATACAAGTTTAAATGTAAACATCTTATTTGCTCCTTTATATGTGTGAGCTTGAAACAAGTACAAAATGTTTGGCAGTAATTTACCGGTATTACTACCTTTGCTTCTCTGTTCTGCTTTATATAGATCACCTGGAACATCCATAGCATTAAGGAATCTTTCAATGAGTTAGGGCACTTCTTGCTCACAGACTGATTTAAATAGTTTCTTCCATGGCAGTTATGGACAGATACCAGCTATCAATCTGGCCCAGTACAGCCAGCAGTAAACTATATTTGCGAAAGTTCACCAACTTTAAAGAGAAACAGTTTCAGTTTTGCTTTAGAAGCAACATTTTAGAAAGAAGTAAAATACCTGTATAGAGAAATGTGTTTGTATGTCCTCCAATTACAACATCCACTCCTTTCACTTTTTGGGCAATATTTTTGTCCACACTAAAACCAGAATGTCCGAGTGCAATGATTTTGTTCACTCCCATGGCAGTAAGTTTATTCACTTGTACTTGTAATGATTCAATTTCATCTTCAAAGATTACATCATCCCCTTAAAAAAAAAAAAAAGGACAAACATGAATGTATTTACAAAGTACCTTAATTACTAGTTTAAAAAAATAGTTGATATCAGATAGTATTTTGTATAATTAATAGAACTTTGAATAGAATCATCACAGCATCATAGAATGGTTTGGGTTGGAAGGGACCTCAAAGATCATCTAGTTCCAACTCCCCTGCCATGGGCAGGGACACCCTCCACTAGACCACGTTGCCCAAAGCCTCGTCCAACCTGGCCTTGAACACTTCCAGGGATGGGGCATCCACAACCTCTCTGGGCAACCTGTTCCAGTACCTCACCACCCTCACAGGAAAGAATTTCTTTCTAACATCTAATCTAAATCGACCCTCCTTCAGCTTTAAGGCCATTACCCCTTGTCCTGGCACTACATGCCCTTGTAAACAGTCCCTCTCCAGCTTTCATGTCATGTTGGTATCTTTCAAATGCCCTTAGTTGGTTCAAGTTCCTGATCTGATTTGATGTCCTCCGGTCTCTCAGGAGCACCTGTGTGCTTAGACTAATACAACATTCCTGCACTGAGCTGTATGTACTTGCCTATACTAAACAAGTTGTAACTCCATAAAAAAATGCAGTGGCACCAATTGTGGGAAACTAAATATGTCAGTAAGTGTTTGAGTATAAACACTTGCATTGTACTATAAAGCTTTTTGTCTTTCCAGTTATATTTCTTTGAGATCTTCTATCTTCTCCCAAGTTAAATCTCTCTCTTTTTACTCCACACACATCTTGTTCTTCCCCTGAGCCTGCCCCTCTAAGGCTTTAAGCAGCAGCTTTGTCAAAGTCCTGCACTAAACTCTGAATTGCCTTTTTACATAAATGATCTCACCTAATGTGAACCGCTCTCAGTAATACAAACACAGCACAGCTCACAATTGAGCTACCATCCTGAAATGAGAACATAAAGAACAGAAAGTCTGGAAAGGAGAAACCTTTTCCAGACCACAATGTTGGGAAACCCACAATCTTTCTGCAAGGTTTCTGTGCCCACTGAAATTACATGAACATAACTGGCAGTTACAAGAGCGCTAGACACAGTGTTTTGGGTTGTGCAAGAGGACTTCCTATCTAAGAGGCTAATTTCTTTGACAAAGTTTTAAGAATAGAGTTTAAGAACAGAGTCAACAAACTCTAATCCTAAACTTTCCGGTGAAGACAACTGAGTAACATTTCTACCCATTCTTCCTCTACCTAATTCCTCTCCTTCCTGCAGAGTTTTTTGATCAAACCATTTTGAAATATGCCTTTAAAGCCAAAAGATTTACGTTATTTCATAACAAAGGGAGGAGTGAAACGAATTCACAATCCAGTGCAAAACATTTCAGGAAATGAAGAGGAAGCTGCTACAATGGAAGAGATAAAAGAGGGTTACATAAATGGGTTCACCACCACACCCACTGAATAGTTCTCTTACTGCCAGAGGGAATCTCTGTACCGCACATTGCTGAGTGAATTGTGCAGTGCATCCCCACATCTTCTTTCTGTGGACCTCTTCTTAGAATCAGAGTCATAAGTTAATTGAGGTTGGAAGGGACCTCCGGGGCCATCTAGTCCAAAACCCACTCAAAGCCAGATGAGGATGCTCAGGGTCTTGTCTGAGCAAGCTGAAATTCCACAGCCTCTCTGGGCAACCTGTTTCATGGCTTAACCACTCTTACCGTGACAAATTTTTTCCTTATGTCCCACCATAATTTCCTGTGGTACTACTTGAGCCCATTGTTTCTTGTCCTTTCTCTGTGCCCCTCTGGGAAGAGTCTGTCCTCGTCTTCTCTATAAACCCCCTTAAGATAGTGGAAGACTGGACTTAGTTCCCCCTTAGCCTTCCTTCTCCAGGCAGAAAGAAGCCACCAGCTTCAGCCCCACTTTGTACATCCTTGTGCTTGACAGAAGCTGGACCTGATGCAGAGCTACTGGCAAAGGGGAAGTTGAAGAAATGCTCCTTGAGCGCAGGCCCTTCACCTTCTCATCTCACCACCCACGGACCACCTACAACGGCCACGCACACCATGGTGTGGGGACCAGTTCTGCAAAGAGAGCTGAGCTCTCTAAACGAAGAGCAAGAGCGAGCCACTGACTAGCTGTGCGAGCATGCAGTTGCCTGCAGGCTAACTTCTCCCATGGCATGCAGCCAGGTGGCCCATGATAACCACGCTCTCCCCATCTGCACCAGCTCTGTTGCCCCTCTACGCCACTGCAGCCTAAAATGCACCATACACTGAAGACATATTATTATTAATCTTCAACCCATATTAAAAAAAACAAACCTACTTTTATAATGAGGGGAAAAAATGAGACCTATCCCACACCAGTAAGTCCAGCTCTCTCCCAGGACTATTACGGCAGGGCACAGGCAGCCACTGCTGCCAACCCACGCGCCCAGCCACTGCCTGCTGCCCACCTCAGAAAGGGACTCCTGCCTGGGGGCTGCAGGGGCTTCTTGCACCCCCTCTCCACAACCTGGCCGTGGCATTTCACACAGCTTCGTACCCTAGTCAGCTCAGCGCCTCATCTAATTGAGCTGAAATGGGCCAGCCGGTTCAAAAGTTATGCAGCGGGTGACTGCAAGAGCAATCACACGGGCTCAATTCACAAGGGCTCATCCCTCTAAGAAACCAGGCAAAAAGCAATATACTGCTTAGCACTCAACTGTGCATTTTTCAAAACAATCTGAATTGAAATCAAGTGCTTATTTAAGAGCTAGTTATTGCTCGTGTCAGTATTTCACTTTTCCTTCAAGGCATTAAACTGATGTGACATTCTCTTCTCTTTTTAGTTGGGGTAGAGTTTCAGATGAAACATCCAAGCTGTGCTACAAATGAACAATGAAAAAGAATTGGCTGTATTTTAAAAATATTATGCAAGCTAGCGAGAATAAAGTGGAATAAATGGAATTTAAAATTCCATTTTAGAAAACTTTGCCAAGTTGATAATTTTAGTAAGTATTTTGCTGCCCGTAGGGTTACAGAGTAAGCAGTTTGGGGTTTCCACGTTCTACGAAAACACAGCGGACACAGTGAGGTTCATTATTTCACAGCGCCAAATGTGTATGTAGCATCTCTCAGGACAGATAAAGACATTAGCTATTTTGTGGGGTTTACAACATGGTTGCAGAACTAAAGCAAGTTGAGCTGGTACCATCAAATACTAGAAAGATGGTCTTGGGATTATCAGTGCAAAGCAAATATACAGACAACTCGGTCTATGTGCCAAGTTATGAATAACTCTTGCAGGAAGGAAAAACTTGCTGGGCATTCAGCTGAGAGAGCTGTATACAGCAATACTGAGAAGGTTAGAAAAACTGCCAATTTGCTGTAATCTATAAACTGTGCTAAGAGTTCCCCATCCCTATGGTTTCCACACAGTAACATTAACAGTACCTTCAGCAGAGATTAATTGTTCCTTCACAATGGAAACATTGAGATTTAAGGACTTCATACTCTGTCCAAGTATGTTGACAGCTGTTTTAAGCAGACTATGAAAAGTACAAGTTGTAATTTGATAGTTGTGTGGAAGTTATTGAGATTTAACAATAGAAGAAATCACACTCACAAAAGATTTCCACGGAAAGCAGTCATGTAGGAATTCACATGTTTCAGCATTTTCAAGCTCCCTATTTGCCTTGAGAACGCCCTAAGAGTGTACAGCATGCCAAAGCAATTGCTGCAGAGTCTGAGAAAACTGAATCATCTGAAAGAAGTGTGTAGAGATAAGTAAGGTGCTGAATTTAAAATTCACAACGTATCTTATTCATTGAATTAAGGAATTAGGTCGATAATTATTTTGCCACCGACCCACCTCTGCCATGATGTTACCAGTCTGAAGGATTGCTAGGTCACGGGTCATATATAGTCACTGAGTTATACTAACATATCCTGAACTCACATTTTCAAAGCTTCCAAATGTTCCTCCACACACTGAGAAGGCAAAGCGGAAAATTATGAAAACTCTGATCACTATAAATGCTGCTGTTAGGATTTGCCCTGCTTGTTTCTCAATTACACTGTGGGATATACTGAGCTTAGGGCTGCTTCAGCTCCATCTGTGGCACTAACAAGCCTTCCTTTTAACACCATTTTTTCCTAGTTGTGGTCTCTGTTATAATGTCTCAGCATACTGAGGAATTCAATATGTCTGGATACTTCAGAGAATCATTCCAACACCATCTGGATTTTCCTCTAGAATAATTATTTGCAAGAAGGTTAATTCAATGAATTCACAGCAATAACACAGTTGTGTGGAAGAAAAGTTGAGATCTGTTCTATTAATTAATTAATTAAGAACAATATTGGCTGGCTGTCCATTTTTCAAACTTAGTGTGATGTCAGATGATATCTACCCTCATGCCCTCAAGCATGGTTGAAATCCTATTGACTACGCAAAATACAGATCAATTTTCTTTTTCGTTTGGGGAAAAAAAAGAAAGGACTCCAAAAACACATCGCTGTAAAATAGGAGTGAGATACAGAAGTCTATTCTGACCTCAGACATCCACTTCCTGTGGATAGCTTAAACATACATCATAAGAATTAAAAACCACAGAAGGAACAGTTTTATATTCTAAAACTTCCTCGAAGTATTGAATATTCCTTTTCTCAAGAAAGCTATGCATTACTTCTTTATTACTAAGCAATGGAAAGAGAAGTAATAATATGAAGTCCTTTTTCAACGTGGAAAATGTTTTAAACCAGTGCTTAGGGCATTCATACTGCAAAAAACAGGGAAGAAAGTCTGTTTTTGTCAGAGGGGGGATGAGCTTTGAGCAGGCAGTGACTCAGATCTCCGACAGCTGATTTAAATGTGTTTCGCATTCCAGTAGATTATTTTATTTTACTAAAAAACCCCAACAAACCCTCAACAAACCCAAACCCCTTAAAGGTTGGAAAAAATAGTCAGAAATTGCAAAGTCTTTTTCCTCATCAATTCTAATTTTACTCATGAATGAAGCAATTGTGGTAAAAGCTGAATGGGTGTTCCTTCTGTAGTCTAATTTCTGGAAATATTTGAGAGGCTAAAAACATCTTGGGCAACGTTTGCTTCAAAAACACACATGAAGCTCTCCTTGCTTTTACTAGGGCTTAAGCGTGGTGGCATCCAAGGGCAAAATTTCAACACACAGAGAAATATCTTGGTTTGAACACATTTCACTCTAAAGACAAGCTGTATTCATATTTTAACATTTGTTTAAATGGATAAAGAAAAAACAACACAGAAAAGAATACAAATTTAAAAAAAAAAAAAAGACAATAAAAACCTCAAAGCCCCCTCCCAACTCTCCTGCAACCTCACTGACCTTATATTTTTAGATAATTCAGTGATGCTAAATAATTCAGGTCTATATGAAAATGGCTTTTAATATTAACAAACCTTCTCCAGTGTAAAAATCAGGCAAAGTTGAATAATACAAGTGATAAAATACTGATAAAACAACAATCTTCTCACTTCTCAGCTGAAAACATTCATCTTTGGATTCAAACAAGTGGGCAAGTAATAAAACAGTAACAAAGGATATAAACTTATATACTAAAGAAAACATACCTGGCTGTGAAAGAAAAGAAGTTTCCTTTGTAGTGTAACCAACAATTCCTACTGATTCTGAGTCAAAATGTACTATTTTAAAAGGATGAACATATTTCATCATTTCATTCGCTAATGGGGTTTTCCCCTTAATGTTCGCGCTCAGAATTGTAAAATTAGCATTTTTAAGAAAAGGATCCAATAACCCACTCACACCTTCATCAAACTCATGGTTCCCCAAAGCCTGTGAAAAGCAAGAAGAAAATATAAGACCTTGTCTCCAATATTCAGTTTAAACACTCTCACAAATTATATACAAGGTATGTTTGAGAAAACAAAGTCTACGTTCTAGGGAAGAAAATCCTATTTTGTCCAAAACAGCACATTTCTGTTTCTCACGAACACAGAAATGTTTGGGGTTTTTTTTAGATTTAGGTTTTTGCTTTTCAGACTCTCTTATATCAATACAGATGTGAAAGTTGAAATCTGAAACCCATCTAGACAAGTGTTTGTAATCACATACCAGATTAAAACCCACTGGTTTTTTTCATCCTGTAACTGCAAGAAAGAGGATTAATAATAACCACAAAGGACAACATGTATTTTGTGTATGGAAAATACATTGTTTAAAAAATACTGAAGAAAATGTTAAATGTCAATGACAATATTTGTGATCTTTAAATAAAACATGCATTTTAAGAGCTTGTGCTTGGACCAAAGTTTTTAAAGCATATTTAATTCACATTTAGTAAGAATTCTTGTGTGCTTTAACATGTAACAAGAAAATATCATTTTCTAACCATCACCAATATCATTACCTAGTGGAAGCTCTCATGTCTATCAACTAGGGAGAAGCTCCATGGACAATCCATAGTAGGTGTGTGCACACACACGCATGTGTGCGCAGAACACTGTGAAGGGCTACGACTATCACACAAAACAAGCAGTCCAGTTTATTTGTTAGCAAGGTAATACTAACAAGATGAGACTGTTTCGTTGTTCTAGGTTGGTTAAGCAGACAAAAATAGACTTACCTTAAAAGACCATGGAACTTTCTCCCACCTATCCCTTTTTCACGCTCAGCCTAAGTTGCCACATGCCTGTGCCTGCAAGTTTGGTGACAGCCAGCAAAACATCCACAGGCGGCAACTTTGCAGAAGCGCAATACGTGCAAGAACCTTGTGGCATGTAGGTATTAGTGAAGGAGAAGATATATCTCTAGGAATGTGGTAATAGCGTAACTTGGTACATGCTAATGTGGTACAAGTTTTCAGGTGGCAACTGGAGCAGAGCATGAAAAGGGTGCTAAAGCCCATGGGCAGACTCTTCCAGACAAAAGTGCGGTCATAATTTCATCCTCAAGATTAAGTGGGGAACGTCGCATTCATCACCTAAAAAGACTTAAAAACCTCTCTGCTCTACTTAGATAAACATCCCCTGTGTGTTTGTTCCGACTTTTATTCCCCAAACAAATTATATTAACCCCAATCACGTTCCAACTCAAGCAGGACCTTGAAGCCACTACAAGCATGGAAGCTCAGTATTTCGATCAAACGATTGGCACTGTCTTTCTTTCAGGGGAGACAAAGACTCCTGACTCCTCTGATCCCCACAGGCAGGTACTCAAAGGTCCTGTGGAAAAAACAGGGTATCGGCAGTAACTTGCGTTGGCAACCAACTGCTCCCACTGATGCTAGTGAAAACACTACTCACAGCCCAGGGAAGGAGACAAATTGTTTGCATGCTGCTGCAGCACTTTTCCAAAAGAACCGAGAACTATCTTTAAGCCACAGTGCACTCCAACTATATTCCATTTCTAAGTATATTCTGACTGCAATCTAATTTGCTGTAAATAATAATAATAATAATAAGAAGAAAAAGAATAACACTCTAAGAAAACTCATTTTGATGCTAACTGATGTTCTGAAAAGATGTCCATGGACTGGTAAAGCATCTCAGAATGGAAACAAACTATTTCCTTTTGGATGATGCACATGCCTTCTGTTCCTCCTAAACATGCAATTAACTCCCCCAAAAAAGGTTGCAGATGAAATAAGAATTTGAATTGGATGTAACTGCCATTAACTTGTTGTGAAAAAAAAACCACCCCACCCAACCAAGCATCTATGAAACCTTGTTTCTCTTGGCTTTGTATCTTGTATTTGGATTATTTTATGTCCATTAGGATATAAGCTTTGATCAAAACTTTTCCCATGGTGTGGGTGGTTATAAAGTCTCTTGTTCATGAGAAATGTTAATAATACAGTTTTATTTTTGATGCAGCTCCTCCTCTGGGGAGGAAGGTGTAGACCGTTTTGGGTTCCTGTACTCCACCTAACTACCCTTACACCCAGAGTTTCTAGGACTCTGTACCTGTGCAATATCCCTTCACCAAATCTGAATCTGTTGGCCAACATAAGTGTAAGTCACAAGGGGGAATAAAGAGAAATATTCGGGCACTCAGCATGTGATCGTATAATCCTCCTTTTCACAACAAACCAGGCTAAAAATATTTCAAAATCATGATACAAATTAACAGAAGGATGCAATTTAAAAGTAAAACTACAAGACTTCTATTACCCCTCCAATTACTGCCTTTGCGGTACTTAATTCGGACTTTGGTGTTAATTACACCAAAAAAGCAAGGCTAGTGCCAAGAAAATTTGGAAGGCAGTACCTAGCTAAACAGGAGAAAATAGGCTTGAGGTGATAACAGGCATGAATGAGAAAAGGGAAACTTCAAAAAGGAAATTTGTCCCAATCATGGAACAAACCTCTAAGGCTGCCAGGCCGCTGTAAATCTTCCTATGGCGCCTGCCCCCACCCTGTAACTTCCGTGACTCATCTTCCCTCCTTCACCCTGTTTGTAATCCTTCTCCTGTATCTCACTTCTAACCATTTCAGTAATCCCCACCCCTTCTCTTAGGGATGTGACTTCCCAAATTTTACTTAAAGAAACACTAGCTCACCTGTCTGCAGTGTGGCTCTTACCTTGCTCCCTGTGTCCCCCCACCCCGGCCACCATCCCCACCGCATGGTCCCCATGGTCCATGGATAGAAGAATCAAAAAGGATGCTGCAGCACTGCTCAACACTCAGCAACTCTGTTCTCAGGCTCTTTGGCAGCAGAGAAAGGTGCTGAAGTCTCTGTAGCTTCTCAGTCTATCCTGTCCCCTTCTATCTGCTGACAGTATTCAAATTACAACACGCAGCACCTCCACAGAGAGCAACTGGTTGACTACTTCACCTATGGCATTAGCATCCAGTACAAGCCGCTGGATATCCAGTATGGTGTGGAAATTTTTTTAAAATCTTATTCAAACGAAAAAGTTCAGGGGATCTCCTAATCAGCCTGCAGATGCTTCCTACATAATGCGTTTCTAAAACTGAGCACTAGTTCAACAGTGCTGATTTTGCCTGAAGGAATTTTTTCTTGTAATGTGATCAGGAACTGTACAAGCTCCCAGCCTGCTCATGAACCAGTCAAACCAGCAAACAGAAGGCTAAGAAATGACAGCCAGCAGCAAGCTTTGGGAACAAAGATAGGAAAAAACACCTCGAGCCAATTCTGCACTGTAGAACCCCAAAGTGCTCCCTTGCTCTCAGTGGGGACAAGTCCTGAATGCGCACACTGCTCCCTTTCACCACCAGGAAGGAAAATCCTGCTAATGTTAGTTTTATGATTGGGAAACCGTTAGGCCACGCAAACAGGGAGCATCATCCTTCACAGACCTGTTGTCTGGTATAATGTGTGTTTAGCCTAGGAGAGCGCACTGGGGCATCCCTTTCTCTTCCATAGCTGTTCTGAGGCAGAGGGAAGAAACGAGTGAAGCCATTTTTACCTGGGAAAGGAAAGTGCAGTCCTTTCCAGAGAAAGCAAAAAAAGATGAAGACAGAGGATGTGATATGCACTGAAGATTTTCCCCTCAAGATGTCAGTTGGGATGAAATAAATACACAGTCACTCTCAAACATAAATTTGACCTCTTTCCTCCTTTCCAGGGTTATACACAAGCAAAATAAGCCATGATAATTCTTTTTAATTACCAATAGGCTATTGCCCTGAGACAAAAGATTTAATGACATGGAATGACACCCCCAATCTCAGTCTCAAATTTTTCTACCTTCCTCTCAGCACTCAGACGACCAAAAGAGACAGAGCAAAGGTGTGGGACTGGCACTATCTCAGAGAGTGCCCTCAGAGATGTGCTGCTACGGTCCCTGGGCCACTCGCACACAGCCCCTTGATGAAAACTAAAATCCTCACCCCTTGAAACAGCACTGCCAACATGTGCCATCTGTCCCTTCCTGAAGGACCAAAAACTGGCAGGGCAGGCTGCAAGCCTCAGCCAGGGCTAACCTCTCCATCACAGGGCCAGGCTCCTCACATGGTTTTTGCTGGGCTTGCTTCCGCGTCTCTGCTGTCCCCTCTCCAACAAGCCCGTCCAACCCCACGTCTGCCCCCAGCCCCTGCCTCTCCCAAGGGGAGCTCTCCCACTGCATCACTGTCTTTTCCTCTGTGTAGCCTTGGCATCAGCTCCCGGTTTCTGGCTGCCCGTGGGGCTGCCAGTTGACGACTTCATTCGGCCGGGTGCCCATCACCTAGCACATCGCTTCTTGTTTACTTCCCGGACGCCTTTGACCACGATTTTAGCGTGACCTACACTTCTCTGATGCAACACTACGTCCTCAAGGAGGCGGCAATGCAAAAAACGGCAGCGGGGGAGGAAAGGGAGGAATAGACCCAGCACCTAAAGGTGGGGGAAGCCCCCCCACCGCGCGGCTCGCCGCCCCCCCCCCCGTCCCGCTTTACCATGGCATCGTAGCGCAGGAGGTTCATGAAGTGGACCGCCTCCTGGCCCTTGAAGCGGGAGAACCACACTGTGCCCTGGTACTGGTCCCCGGCGTCCAGCAGCAGCACGTTGCGGTGCGCAGCCCGCTCCGCTGCCACCCGCGCCGCCCGCCGCGCCACGCCGCCGAAGCAGCCCGCCGCGCCCTCCGCGTCCGCGCAGCTCCGCGTCCCTGCGCCCTGCGCTTCCACTCGCCCGTGCACGTCGTTGGTGTGCAGCAGGGTCAGCCGCAGCTCCGCCGCCGCGCCCAGCACCGCCGCCGCGCACAGCCACAGCGCGCCCGCCCGCCCCGCCATGCCGCGGAGGCTCCGCGCCGCTCCGCGGGACCGCTCGGAAGCGGCGGCCAGGAGGAGAGGTGGCTGCGGGGAGGGAAGGAGGGAGGGACAGAGAGCGCCGCGGCGGGGCGGGGAGCGGGCGCACCGCAGGGGAACCCGCGCAGGCTGCGCGCCTCCCCCGCGGAGCCTCTGGGCTGCGCTGCGCTCCCGCGCTGCTGCCGCGCAGCGGCTGTGACCTGTCCGCGGGAAGGGCAGTCGCTGCCCGTCGGGCGCCGAAGCCGCAGGTGCTCCGCGTCTGCTGGGCGTGTGCAAGGGCTTGGGGCGGCCGCCCGGGCTCTTCCCCCGCCGCGCCTCGGTTCGCCGGACGGCCGACACCGCTGCCCGCAGGTTCTCAGGGCTCTCTAAGCCCCAGGCGCTGTCCTGCGCCCGCGTACATCCCAGCCCCCGCTGTCCCGTCCTCCCCACCGATGTTCTTCACCACAGCACAGCTGCTGCCGGGTTGGAGACGGGCTGTCAGCCGGCTGCTGGAGGTCAAACGAGATGAAAATTCAGCCAGCAGCGAAAGGACAAAGTCCAATGCTTACAGGAAGCCTTGGTGAATGTTTAGTATGCTGAAAGGAGTTTCCAAACCTTCACATGAAAATGTTTAAGGGTTCCACTCAACTTCTCTTTCTCCAACGATGCTTAAAATAAAGTGGTATTTCAGCCCTAAAAAGAGTTACACTTCTTTAAGTGTTGATTTAATTATAGCTCTACTGTTTTTAGTGTAGATTCATGAATTGCATTCAAGATTTTCCTTCCGTGGTTGAATGCTAAGCTTTTAGTGGTGGTTTGGCATACGCACGCTGAGGGGAAAATCTGCCAATGCCTTAAATAAACAGTTCTTTTGGGGTACCGCGTGGGGTCATCGCCACTTTGGTAAATCACACTGGTGGCCCCACCTGCTCCTTTAAGTTGTGCATCCACAGTATGGGTCCACATCTTCTACCACTATTAAATGATGAAATTATCTGGAGAAAGAAATTGTTTCAAAGTTAGCTTTTGAAGTGCTGTAACATCCGTGTACTTTCTTGCAACTGTTGGACAACCACACATTGTAAGCCGTGCCTGACTCATTGATTTTTTTCTTAAAAACAGAAGCTTCCCCACTGTGTACAGAAGTGACCCCACTGTGTACAGAAGTGATGGTTTCTTACAGCATTAGAGAGGCTGTATGAGTTGCTGTCTCCTTTCCACTGGCTGAGGTCATGCCCCGGTTTCCTGGGTACCCAAAGTCTGTAGGATGGAATCTGAACTCATTTGGTCAGTTTGTTTCCTCAGATGGCTGGAAAGTGAAAGAACCTGTATTTTCTTCCATGATGGCTATACTCCACTGTCCCCATGCTCCCATACGTGACTTAAAACAGCTATGTGGTATCTTCTCTTGGACGACTGCGCTGTGCACTGCCTGCCACATCCCAGGGGAATCCCTAATGGCATGAACTCCGCTAGTAAAAACTGGAGTTGTGCTTCCTCTCCTCCTTTTCACATCACCTTCGGCTATGTGCCACCCCCCCCCCCCCCCGCCCCCCCCCCCCCCCCCCCCCCCGTACTGACAGCCTGGCTGGAATTTGGTTCAAAGCCAAGACACATTTAGGTGTCCACAAGTAGGTGCCTACATGTGCTCTAGTTTGTGTAAGTTTCCACTGTGGCCAATGGAAATTTTGTCGGGACAGTCACTGGCCTTTAGGGAGTGATCTGGTCACCCTAAAGTAAACAGACCAGCTGGGATTCATCACTTAAACAAAAGTGCTGGTGCTCTTTGGCGGTCTCCAGGTTTTCCTCCTGAAAGGAGGATCTTGTGTAGGTCCTGTGTCATATCTGGCAGCCTCATGTGTCTCTCTTGGATGTCTGCATGTCTCTTTTCGGGAAATTGAGTGTCACGTGCCATGGCGAGTCTGCTGGATTGTTCTTTAGAGCACATTCCTGTACTGACTAGATCTCCACTGACTTTGAGTTTGAACAGCTTGTCACATGTAGAAAGTAAACACCAGTCCTGAGTTCAGTTACACCCACTTCATCCTGATCCAGTAGCCCTGCTCTGAACCTGCTAGACAAATAGGAACACCAGCATTACCAAGTGGCCCAAAACCTGCTAGGAAGTCAGCTGTGTCAGAAACAGACACAACTCTGGCTAGTCGCTCTGCTTCTGCATGGCCAAACTTGCATGCCTGTGTGCACCAAACACCACTTATCTCATTGGCATCTATTTGGCCGTGTCTTCTTTCCTCATCAATCACTGTCCCCAGCCATACCATTTCTAAACAGATGCTGGTTCTGCCCACTCCAGCTCTGTGCAAACACAGAGACACAGCAAAAACCCAAAGGAAGCAGGATGTACTTGCATACACAATATTGTCTTTGGCTTGTACAGCACAGCCCTACCCCAAACTCCACAGAGCAATTCATGCCTGGAACAGGCACGCTTTAGTCTGGTCTGGGAGAGTGTATCAGAGACAGCCTGGCTGTCCTGAAAAGACACTGCACCTCACGTTATCAGCGGTTGACAATGGAATACTTGGCGGGGCGACCACCCTGCCTCTTGTGCCTGCTGGCCTTCGCTGATCACAACATGCCCCTTATCAAGCTTCTCATTCTGATTCTGGGAAGATCTCATCTCATGCAACATTCGTTTACGAGGTGATCAGACACATAAACAGACATACTCTTGCTGTGGGAAGGGCTCTTTGACAACAGTGCCTTTACCCTGGGAAGCAGCTTCCTGGATATTAATTAAGAATATGTGGGACCAGCCTTGTTCTAAAACGGCCTTCTCCAGGACCATGCTGGGATGCCCAGAGCAGGGATATCTGCGCCAAGGGATGTGCTACTAAAACAGGATATCCACTAGATACCTTATCCATCTGCTGCTATCGCAGCCTCTCCGGCCTACTACTCATGTGACAAGGAAAAGCATAACATTGTGAAAATGCACAGAAATACTCCTGAGGCTGCTGGAACTGAAACTAAAGACGACAAGAGAGCACCAGAAAGTGTGTGTCTAACAAGTCTATGAGAAAGAGAGAGGACTAAAGAGAGGAAAAAAGGGCTTCAAGCGTTAACTGTTAGCTGACTCCTTCCTTTCTCCCCTTCTGCTCCTCTGAAAGAAGCAATTAAAGCGTGCTCCAGGATGTCAGTGGCACATCCCATGACAGCACAGATCAGTCTTTGTATTCAGCACTGGCTTATGTCTCAGGAAAGCTCTTCCAGAGCTTCTTTAATCAATTTCCAAAGCTCTCACACAGGACTGGTTCTGACATAGGCTAAAGTGTTGCAAACCTTGGGCAAAGGTGAATTCCACAGCCAGCCAGCAGAACCTTCAGAAGGCACGGGTATTACGTCTCCTTCGTTGTGGTTTCCCTCTAGGAAGTAGGTTGCTCTGTATTGTTCCTCTAGATCACTCAGCAGAGCTGTAAGGGCTCTTGGTCTTACTCTGGAAGCCAGCATGGAACCAAGGATAATGAATATGTCTTGACTTTTTTTCTGGCTTCCAGTAAAAGGCTTCTTTTGTCACTGTATTTCTTCCTGCCATCTCTCTTCCAGGGCCCAGAAGCTCACATCAAGCACAGCAACATACTTGGCTTCAAAATATTCGGGAATCGGCCAAGAATGGGCTGCTCAGCTGCACTGGATGGCTTCTAGAGGAGCTCAGGACACTGAGGCCAAGGGAGCCCTCTCTTCAGGGGATGGCGCTGAGATAACTAAGAGTTGTCAGAGACTCTGGCCGCCAGCTGTGTAAATGTCCCACATGGGTGGAATTTCTCATGCTCTACCACAAGCATTCCAAGGTGGTCTGGCTCAGCAATCAACTGAGCTGCTAGGAATGGTGGTTCCCAGCATTTCTCTGCTTGGAGGTGTTATAGGAATAACCGGACTTCCCTCTTCAGCCTTTACATGGAAAGGGCCTTTCTCTGCTATCCTTCTAGCGGTATGATTGAGAGAGTCTAAACTGAGATCAGCAACTTCTTACCCAAGAGTGAGAACCCAGAAACAATGAATGTCTCAGTGGACTTCAGAAGACTGACAGTGTCGTAAACAACATCATTGGCTTCTCATACAGCTCATCACCTCCATGCATGGCTTCATTTTGCTCACATAATCTCTGAGACATGCTTTTCCAGGGCTGAACAAGACAGACTTCCTCCTTGGGTACACTCCCACCATTGTGGCAGTGGGCTCTTAGGTATGCCTTAGAAGAATGATCCCCCATGCTGTTCCTTCCCTCAGTAAATCCTTTGGACATAATTCTCATTTCCATCCCGGTGGAGTGGGGATCCTCATCCCTTCTCTCTCCCTTCTGTGTCTTACAAGTATGAATTTTCATTGTAATGATTAGTCCAAACAGGCTCAGTCCCTTTTGAAGCAACTATATTTCTTTTCTTGCTATCACCAAATGTTGTTAGACTGGTGACATTAACTGAAGTAATATCTACTGCTTTATCTCTGGTATAGTGATTTTACTTTCATAACATCAAACGGTGAAGTACTTTGCTTTTACTGAGAATAGTTCACTAACTACTCTGTGCATGTGATTGAGGGGATAGGGAAAAGGAGAGTGGCTCTCTATCGCCTGTAAATTTTTTTGGGGGGGCTCTATACACAGGTTTTTCAAGCAGTATGGCAGTCAGAAAGGTGCAAAAACCCTCTCTAGAAAAAAGGCTCCTTCCTTCCCACAGTAGAGCTGGAGTGGGAAGGGCCCAGTGACTAATACCATCCCTTCCAGCTGGTAAGGAACAGTCATTACTTCTTCCCTTAGAATGGAACAGCAACCACATGTGGCTGTTTGAACCCTGTGCTGCTTCTGAAAGCAGATTTGACTTCCTCAGTCTCTGTTCCCATTCCCATGGTGCTTGCACACCATGGTTTACTGTAGACAAAGTCCATTTCACCAGTATTGCTTAGACCTCCTGGATGCCTGGATTCAGCCATGTATCTTTGGCACTTAGTGCTTCATTTCTACTTGACTGGAAACCATTATGATACTGATATTATCATAGAATCATAGAATGGTTTGGGTTGGAAGGGACCTCAAAGACCATCTAGTTCCAGCCCCCCTGCCATGGGCAGGGACACCCTTCACTAGACCACATTGCCCAAAGCCTCATCCAACCTGGTCTTAAACACTTCCAGGGATGGGGCCTCCACAACCTCTCTGGGCAACCTGTTTATTTCCTCTTCTACAGAAGTGCTTAGATTCCGACCCAAGAAGTCTCTCAGATGTTAGGTGTTACTGAGACAGGACATAAAAAAGAGCCCTTAGGTCAGAGTTTACAGTCCAGATTAAGAATACATGGAACAGGCTGTTAAACAAATAATTGGGTAGGGAAAAGTATCAGATGAAATAAAGGGTCTGGGAAAGATAATGTAGAAATCTAAAATAAAACAAGTTTTGAGACCAAAGTTGGATTTTACTTACACATCTATTGTTTGGTCAGAAAATACAGTTTGGAAACCAAATCCACAGACTAGCTGGGTATTTTCTTGCTTGACCTGTTAAATTGGGTAGTTGTATGTTTTTCACCTGCCATTAATAAAGTATGTTGGTTGTCACTAATAATGTGAAATATCATAGTATTTTTTAAGCCATGATGCAAAAGATGTAGTTCTTAAACACATGTCCCATGAGAAAATGGCTAACAAGTAGTCAACACAGAGAGACAGGCATCCTACCTGTCATGGGCACCTACTTTAGAATAAAATCTCTATTGATTGGAGCAATTCTAGATGATTGAATTTAGGTCAGAGGAATCCCATGTGCATACAGGATGTAAGCGTACCTTTCAACATACATATGCAATCTTATACACACACAACATGCAACATAGTGGTATATAAAATTAAGACGAAGATGTAAGATAATCTTAAAAGACAGGAAATCTCATAACCAACATTGGCCATACAATCTTAATTTGATTTCACTGTGCATATGTATTATGATCAGGTTTTAATTATAAGATCATAAAATATGCTTTTCAATTGGACTTCTGATTCATGTACTGTGCAGGATGGACTATGGAACCCCTCACTGCTGTACCTCAGTGTTACCAGAATGTTACTTAACTTCTAGACCACCCCTCGGGTGTAACGCAGTGATCTCATCACCATTTTACAAATCAGGGATTTATGATGTAGAGAAATTAAGATTAGAAGTGTCACTTTCCCCAGCCTCAGTCTCCTAAGACATGGCTTTTCGGAGTACTCAGGTGGGTGGTAGTGTTTTCTCAAGCACAGTACAACTTCAGTTGTAGCCTTTGGTAGTCCTACACACTGCAGACCACTGATCCTCAAGTCAAGCACCAGATGACATGATCACCACTTACTGAGAAAACAACAGTGAGCAGTGACTAGCAAAAGTTTCACTAAGTGAATTCCCAAATATCATGGTGAGCCTACCAAGGTGAAAAAGTGCTGAAGTGCTGTTCTTCAGTTTGTCCAGTAACTCTAACCGTGACACCATCCTTCTTCTATAAACGTGTCTCATGTCTTATCTCCTTTGTACTTCTGCAACAAATGAGGTATGAATGGAGGGAAAGCACCCTCCTTCACTGTACAAACCTGATCACCCCAAACCAAACTTTTTCCATACAGAGAATAAACAGAATTCCAGTGGAGAAATAGCAGGTGGCCATGTACTTCAAGAACCCCAGCATAATGCTTTTTCACAGAAGACTGGGTGAAAACAATTTTAATACTGGCATTGCCTGATTTTTCTAGATTTGACTCTGCAACCTTAACAAGGTTTTTAAAAACATTTTTGTCTGCAGTGTCCTAGGGTTTTTTAAAAAGCAAATGAGAACAAAACCAACCAGAAGTTCTATCATGTGGCAGCATATTATTATCTCCATAGTACCACAGTTGGTTTGGAACCTCTAAATCCACAGACCCCTTCCTGCTGACTCCTGCCAAAACGAGAGACAGAGGTAGCTCGTTTTCATCCTCTGTGATGCAATATTACACTAGGTCAGACATGAGGTTTCACTGAGACTTGCAGGAAGCAGAATAGTGTCACAGACTCATCCCAAGGCCTCTGTAGAGAGATGGGCTTTACCGGTTAACAGAACACCCTTTCTGCTTGTTCCTCCCCTCTTTGATCCCTCCTGTCTCATCTCTTCCAGCATGGTTTTCCCCGTGGTCTCTGGCTCCAGCTACTAATCCCATTCTCTTTGCCTGTACTACTTCTCATTTCATTCTCTGCTCTGTCAGTCCTGTGAGTTCAATTGATTTCCATGTCCTGCCCTACCACCAGGCTACCAGTCAACTCATTATTTCTTCAGCTAACCCTCCACTCCTCCCCACCTGTCTGTCCTGGATCTTCCTGGCTCCCACTTCCAATTCCAATCCTAGATTTTTTCTCCTACTTTCCATTCCCAAAACATTTATGTTGAAAAATACAGTCAATCACTTAAGAGCATCTAAATATTGTTCAAAATGCATAAATGGAAACATATCATTCTATTCCTAGGAGATTTGCTTATTTGCAACTGGCACCTATTATTTAATCAGAAGGCAAACGGTTCACAGCCGTAGTGTTCATGCGTGTCTAGGTGCTCATGTTCGTCTAGAGTGATGCTGCACTCTGCTGGATGTGGCTAGTTCCATCACTCGCATTTTTTTGTCTCCCTTCCCCTCTTTTCCTGCAATTAGTTTGTATTCAGCACTCTTCAGTACAAGTACACTTTTAGCACAAATCATTTCTACTTTGCAGCAGTTTTTCATGAAAGCTAACTGACATGCCTCTTTCTGACTTGGCCTCCATTATACTAAAATCCTAAGATATAAGAAAAGAGGAAGAAAAAAAGATGGAGTGGAAATACATCCGACCATCCAGGTGTTTCCTTTGTGTTTGCCAAATCTCAGTTCTGCAAGTGCCACCTCTTGTGAGAGAGGTCTCCACAGTCCATGCCCCTTTGACCAAACATCCCAACTATGACAGGCTCCAGGCATCTTTCTGTAGCTCCTCTTCCTTGGAAGCACACTAAGGAAAAGTCTGCATGAAATTTGCAAACAATCAAGGACTCATCTGGTCTAATTAAAACAGAATGTACTAAGAATGTATAGGAAAACCAGAGTGGACCGAAAGGACTTGTCTGAGTAACTAATTCAGTTTACTCAGCAAATGTCAGGCTAGGGAGGTACATCTTGGATTCATTACAAAGGAAGCAATATCTTACTTGTCCTCCGCTCCTATCCTCGGGCAGCTGTCAGCAAGACAATCTCTTCCTTCCTCTCCTTTCTGATCCTCTTGACTACAGAGTATCAGAGACACAGCCTCTAGTGTCCGACATTTCTTGTCCCTACTGCTCCCACAAACACTGTTCCTTTATAGCCTGTGACCACTTTTGATGTTCAAGTTGTGACAGATTTCATTACCTTATAACATGGGCTGGTCGCAGTTATATTTCAACAATGAAATGTCTGCACCATCTGGGATAAGAGTCTCTCTTCTCTCTACAGTGGTTAACACCTTCTAACATGACCTTCATCCCTGCCCCCTCCAGCTAACTCTGGAGTTATATTTCCCAATTTCCTTTCTCAGAACTTGGCATTTCAAAAGCCTCTTTGATCTTGCCATCACCTCGGCATGCCTGAAGGGTAAAGATGTGTAGACCATGGTTTGCATGTCAGTTTCCCCTCATTCAAGGTGTGGGACTGGCTAGGTTGGTTTGCCCATAAAGCAACAAGACTGTTATTTTCATACTGTTTTATTATAGATACTTCTTCTCCATAACACTGATGAATTATTGACAAACTAAAGTCCATCCATCCCAACGGCTAGGGACGTTACCACCTTTTGGTCACAGAGTTCTGTTTCTGGATTGTGTTTAAATCTGTATTTCTCATGTCTAATGCATTTGATTGCTGTTTGACCTGAATTGTCAGCAAAGCAAAAGAAGATTCCATCAGTGGAATGAGAAGCAAGCCAAAAGTACAATACTCCACTTCTGACTCCTTATTTATGGCACTGATGGGGATGCAGGATCTCAAAAACCTCACCTATAAAGAGCAAGTCCCAAATTAAAAAATTAAATCATATGTTCACATGGGAACGGTGTCATACTACTTACCTGGTAATACTCCGATCCCTTAAAAGTGTAAATGGTATTAATTTTGCTCCTCCAGTGCTATGCAGTAACAAATATTTTATTCTACAGAAGCCCAGGACAATTTCAAGCAATAAAGATTTCACTATAGGACAACCTCAAAAATCTGTAACTCTCTTTCCCTGACTCCAGCTCTGGTACTTTCCTTCTGATGCTGTCCATAACATAAGCACTTCCCGCTTCCCAAAGGCTGTGCACACAGGACGGACCCAGCAGACCTCTTTTTTTGCCATTTTCTTTGGCACATTCATAAACCAGCTGCTGTTTCTGAGCTATTCCCATACAGCTAAGCATGACTGCCAGGAGGCTCCTCTTAGAAAATTACAAGTATTCCGCCTTAGCTCTGCCCTTTCACCATCCATCTCACATTTCGGAAACAGTTTTTATTGAGCAGCTATTGTGTTTATTCTGCCTGTTGAGATGCTACCGCCATAGCTAAACAGTAGGTATCGCACACTGATAAGATACCAGAGATACTGGGAGTTCAGAAGAGAGCTGGGATCTCTTGGTACTTGTGATATCAAGTAGTGTTGGTGACATTATCATCATCATCATCATCATCATTACACTATACAATGCTGACTTTTGGAACAAAAATGCTAAAAGGATCAGTTCCCATTAATCTTGACTGAAAAGTATGTTGAAAAGATGCTAAGAGTTACCAGCATAACCTATTTCACATTTTAAATTGATTTTTTTTTTTTTAAATTTGGAAGTGCACATTCATTTGGCATTTTAGCTAATTTATGCTGAAATGGGTGAAAAAGTGTTAAAGTCAAAATAAAACATCCTTTTCATTTTTCAGTGGACCTGGTTTATTTTCTATTCAGATTATTGGTTCACAATGTTTAAAGTATTGCCTTTTAAGAATCATAGAATCATTTTGAAATCAGATCATTTGAAAAGACCTGTAAGACCATCAAGTCCAACCATTAACCTAATACTGCCAAGCCCAACCACTAAACCACATCCCTAAGCACCACAGCTACACCAGGGATGGTGACTCAACCACTTCCCTGGGCAGCCTGTTCCAATGCTTGAGAACCCTTTCGGTGAAGAAATTTTTCCTAACATCCAATCTAAACCTCCCCTGGCACAACTTGAGGCCATTTCCTCTTGTCCTGTTGCTTGTTACTTGGGAGAAGAGACCAACACCCACCTGGCTACAACCTCCTTTCAGGTAGCTGTAGAGAGCAATAAGGTCTCCCCTCAGCCTCCTTTTCTCCAGGCTAAACAACCCCAGTTCCCTCACCAGGCCTACGGATGACAGCAGGCCAGTGGATGACAATAACCCTGCTTGAGACAAATGCAAGAGTACAAGATAAATGTGGAGAAGTGTTTAGGCCACGAGGCAGGATCTGGGCTCAGATGGACTTGGATCAAATCCCAGGAGGTGCCAAGGACACAGAAAAGCCCTGAGGCTTGGCACGGCACCTCAGCTTCTTCAAAGTGGGGGTGCAGCTGGCAGTTTCCTCCCAGACCCTTTTCCTGCCTTTTCTGGCGGTTCTGAGGGCACAGAGCCCTCCAAGCAACGCGGGGCTCGCCGGCTCCAGCTCCCATTGCCCTGAGAGCTCTCGGTGTACATAAGGTGCTGCCAAGGCTCGCTGCAAGCCCCGACCCTGCCTCCGCTGCCCTCCGCTCCCGCGCAACTCACCGGCGCACCCCGCTCCGCCGCCCCCTGCACACCTGCGTCCAGCCCGCTGCGTCCCCGTCACTCCACAGCGGTATGGGGCCCCCGCGGGGTGGATCGCGGCGGGCAGCAACCGGCCCACCCTCCCCGGCGCCGAGGCCCCGAGCCCCAGCTGACAACGGTGAGGGTTGGGAATGGCGGTGGCTCTGCGGGACGCAGCGCACCCCGACCCCCGAGCCGCGACATAGCGCCCGGACGGGCGGCGGCGAACGGAGAGCCTGCCCCTCGGGGCGCCTTTCCCCCGACCTCCATGAGAGGGGGCTCCGACTCTTCTCGTGGCTCGATCTTCCCACCGCTGCCTCCTTTCTGCAGCCCGGGATGACTGGGCGTCCGCGGCGGAGGCTGAAGCCTTGGGACGAGATGACAGGCGGGAGCTTTAGCGTCAAAGTTCATTAGGTGGCATTTGGCTATCTGGGGGACGTGGGCAGCCGAGAGGAAACAGCAGTAGGTTTCCCCTTCCCCGCCGCTAGCGGGGAGATTGCTGCTGCCCCATCGCAGGGCTGGTGCCGGGGCAGCAGCGGCCACTGGGCAGAGCTGGACCCCCTCGTCCGCCTCGGCTCCCTCACGGCCCGAGGAGCGCCTCTGCTTCCTCCCGTCCGCCCCTCCAGGGTGGAGAAAGCCCTCAGGGACAAGGTTTTGAGCAGGTTTTTTCCTTCAAAAGGAGGCAGAACTAGCGGTAGGAAACTGCAAGGGAGCCGCTGTGAGGAGTGAGGGCCGCGGCAGGACTGCGGGGCGGCTGGGCCTGCCTCCGGCGCGGGGTTGGGGCGGGAGAGCCCTCACGGGTCCGGGGAGCCCCGGCAGCATGCCCTCTCGTGTGAGGGCTGGCCGGGCTGCGGGGCTTCTCACGGGAGGGCCAGGGATCTCTCGAAACGGGTGTTGCTGAGGAGATGCCTCATACTGCGGGTCAGTGTTGGGGTAATCCAACAATCCAATTACAGTCTCAGCTGATTGTAATCCCAGGTGGAAAAGAGACGCTCCAATCATAATTCCCAAGTATTGCCGTATTTCAAAATATTTAGTGTTCTGCAGTAGATGTAAAACCAGAGCAAAAGCTGGCACGGAAAAGGCTTGCTGCTGGTCTGTTTCATCCAAAGCTGTTATCTTCTCTTCTGCTTTCATTGTCAGAGAGAAAATCTAAAAATAACGTTTGGTTTCAATTTAAAAAATAACAAGATAAAGTAGCCGTGAGAAAGTAGAGCTTGTGTGTCTCTCTTTGCTAACAGAATGCAACAGACTTAGGAACAAAATGGCTGCTGCCTTTGCACATCAGCAGTGATGATGGAAAAGTAGGGAGAATGCACACAGCTCTCTGCTGCCCAGCTACATCCCCTGATGCCATCCATCCTCCTTTGTGAGTCTAAGGAATTGAGTTTTGCACTGAAACTTGTGGGTGTTTGCATTTGTAACTTATTAAACAACGTGCAATTGTTAGTCCTTGCCTAAGGGTCTTCAGGCGGTCAGACTAGTATTAACCCTAAGATGCAGTTTATGAATATTACAAGGGTTTGTATATTGCAAATTTGCATTTCTTTTTCCAGTGTATAATAGAGAAAGTGTGCAGTTGATACCAGTTTGGGGGGATTTTGTCTCACCAAAGGTGTTACCTCCAGTCCTGCTACTCCTTCAGTTGAAGGGAGAGACGTGAATCTATTATGTAGTGAGCATAGTGGTTGTCTTCACGGAAAGCTCCAAGTCTGTGGCTCTCTTCCAGCTACCAAATTTGTTTTGAAAGGACAGTTGATATTATAGGTGGTAAAATTATAAGTAACCCTGAGATGCTGAATACCTGAAGGACAGGTAAAGTCACAGGTGAGGGGAAAAAATAAAATTATTTCCTGTTTTGTTGCAGTTCTGTTGTAGATGTTCTACAGATGTGAGGCAAAGTTTGTAGAGAGAGTTAACATGTTTTATTAGGTTAGCTTATTTAGTTGGAAAAACACATACAAGCTCTTGGGCACATAAGCACTTCTTCAGAGTGTTTGCCTGTTTTTTCCAGTTATATCCTGTTTTCTGACATTCAGATGAATATCTGAATTTCCAGGTGTCTGAATTTGTCAGAGCCTTTCAAGGCCTTTCTCAGAGCCTATTATAGAAATCCTCTAATTTATGTCTGAAATTTCTTTCAACTTACTTCTTTTAAGACTAGGTGTATGCATAAGCAATTCTCTGATTGCATCCCTAATACAAGTGTGTGTGTACCCTTAAATATCAATACAAATGACTGAAATGGAAAGACAAATGTGCAGAAAATTATTTCCAACAAATCAAGGTTGGTTATCGAAATATTTAAGCATACAGAAGACCATAAATGTGTAGTGGAAGAAGTGAGAATATTTTATATTGCATAGACAATTTAGGATGTGCCACTTTCCAGTCAACTCTTACTTCCCATAACAGATACTAACCATCAGAGGGCACTCCTGATCCTACAAAGAAATACTGTGGTTTGCTGGAACAATGGTGAACAGTCAGACTTTCCTAATCTGGAAACATGCTTTACATGATTTATATCCCATTGGCATCTGGATTATGAGTCAACAGATGATAAAGTCAGATATTTATGACACCTCCATTTACCACCCTTTACAGCACAGTGCTAAATACCGTATAACCGATGCACTTGATTTAAAAGTCACTTGCAGCATAGTAGTTCTAGTGATTTCTTCACAATTTAATATAGTGCCTAGCTCAGGCTGTGAAGGAAGTTTGCTAAAAGAAATGATTAACAATAGGGTCTGTGTTTCTTTAGCAATGTCCTTAGCGTCCATATAAGAGTGTTAGTCCGGGTCAAGATGCCGTGTCTGGTATAGTATTGTATGTTCTTACTAACATTCACCTAGGAGCAGCTTATTTGGCTGTATGTGAGAGGAGAGGCAGTCAGATATGTTAGGTGTGTGCTTAGAGAAGTGTGGTAAGCTTTAATATTTCCTTTTATATGGTCTTACACCCCTGCGAATTTTGCCTTGTATGTCCTTTTGTATGAGTGTCTTTTTTTTTTTTTTCCTGTCAGAAGCATTCCTTAAGCATGCATTTATTTTTTTTCAATGCACTTCTATCCTCTGTTTGAAAGGGAGAACTTTCTCCTCCTTGCAAAAGCAAAAACTTGAAAACAGCACAATTTCTGAGTTTATAACAGAATGTTCACAAAAACAACAAATCAACTACCAAAACTTTTTTTTTTTCCCCTCCCTTGACAATCTTTGCATGTTGTTTACTAATGTTTTACAAGCCCTGATGGCAACCCCTGACTCTATGACAGGCATGGAAAGTCGGGAGAACCTGTCATACCTTTTTTTTCCCCCCAGCCTCAGTCCCACAGCCTATTAGTATGTTTATTCCTTGAGAATAGGCAACTTCATGCAATTGGTTATACACAATCTCCTTGTAACAGAGTCAAGACTGCATAGAGGGATATGCAGGAAATAGGAACGTATCCAAGCAGAGGGAACAGCAGGCACTGCTTTCATGTATGATCCAAGACCTCAGGGGTAGGGTTCTCGTTTGGTCTCTGGTCTGGGCTCTGTATTCATCCCAGTGTTCCCATCTGTGTTTTATCTGACACTGATGCTGGTGCGTGAACCCAGCAAAAGATTTGCATCTTAATGGGTAGATCCTGGTGCATCTTTTTTTGGGGAGACAGTTTTGAGCTGTGTGTTCAGAGATCCGTTGTGCCAGTTTAGCTCTAGTACTCTGCTGTTTGACCTTCCGTGTCCGTGTAGTTTCAACAGTGCTGAAATTGATCCATGCTACTCTGATGGTGCAAACTGGATTGACATCTAACTTGACCCAAAATTCCAAATCCCAGCCCAAATCAATAGGTTTCCAGAAGAGTTCTGGGGAGAATTTGCTGGCTTTTGCTACTGCCATTCTGTGTCAGCTGATGGCTGGAAAGCTAACATACACAGGCAGTTTCAGAGGTAGTTTTTAAGTTGCCTGGAGTGCAAAAGGGAAAGTTGTCTCCTTCGTATTGTCATAACAGGCTTATTAAATTAGATTTTACTTTTCTAGAATTCATTTGCATGCTGAAGTGATGGGCAAATAACACAAAAGAGGTCTGATTACTTATTACTGTGTCTCTTATAGATGGCAGAAATACCAAATATGAAAGCAGAGTTGTTTTTTTATGACTAAAACAGTCTTGTTTCCTCTATGTAACTTACTGTTGAGTACTTGGGGTTTTTAGAAGTACTGCTGTTGAGTCATCTCTCTGTTTACAGTGTAGTTTCAGAAATGCTTTTAACTAAGCAAATTCATCCAGAACTTTTCTGTGGCTTGTTAAAATGTCTTCACTGATAGCAAAGAATATGAAAACAAAGTGTGGGTTGGGAGGACATGCCAAAGGTTGATTTCTCTTCAGCAGGTCAAATGTTTCCAAGCTGGGAACAAGAAACATTTTTAATGGCCTGGCATACTCAGGGGAAGCTGCCTGAGGAGAGAGAGAGTGTGTGTGTGTGTGTGTGTACGCTGTGCTCCCAAAGGTTTACTGGAAGCTCATAGGCACAGATAGCCCCAGGACTGGGTGAGTTTTTGGGTGGATTAAGGATGCATGATGGCTAAGGTGAGCAGAGCCGAGCAATTGTCACCTGTTGGCAGGACTTGGACTCTTCGTTTCAGGTCATGGTCAGGTATCTAAATCCTGTCTCAGCCCTGCTGCCTAGCTTATGGGGAGCTGGGCAGCTCTGACGGTTTCTGGAGAGCAACTCAGAGAGTCTAAACAAGACACTGAGCAGGGACATACCTAAAGGATTAGAGAAGAGAAGTTGGTTTTGGTCAATGGGAAACATGGACTGAATGTCCCTATGTGTGGAGAACTGGGATTTAGGTGGAATCGAGGCTGTTAGAATGTGGTTCTTCTGTTCAGTAGTTGTCTTTCCCACCTTAAGGAGGGAACTCCTACACAGCTGAACTGTTGATGAAGACGCCAAATCAGTCATGCTACTCACGAGAGGGTTAATACCCAACATGTCTCAAGATCCATGCAGTCAGGGCCCAGAACTGATGTGGACCATTAAGCTTTGTGTGATTAGAAAAGCGCAGCCATTCTGATTTGTCATCAGTTCTAACCTTCCCTTAGAAGGACAGTACAACAGGTTTTCTGTGGTTCAGACTTGTAGATTACTACGTATTTGGTTTTGACTTCTTTTTCACCCATGAGAAATTATGACAGAGAACAATTGTAATTACTTGGCTAGAAAATTACTTTAAACTGTCTGGTGTTGACTGTCCATTTCTAAAGTATTTCTCTTATCAGTGTCTCCTGCTTTTTTTTGTATTTTCCTCACACTTCCACAAGATTTATTAAATGCCCGCTTGCTGGAACGAGTTCTGCGGAGATTTCTGCTCCTCTTAAATCAAGGGCAGCAGTCACAGGACTTACACTGCCTCTGATCATAGGACTGTTTTTTATATTTCCTTGAAATGATCCATTCATGGGGAAAAAATGATCCAGGACTACTGAGCTGCTTTGAAATTCAGAGATAAAGTCCATCTGAAAATGGACTTCAAGGGATTTAGGTGTGGTGATGGGCAGCCATTGTAGCCCCCATGGTCTGCTACCCTCTGCTGCCCCCAGAGCAGAGGTAACTGAAGAGAGGTGTTGGGGGAAATCGGTTTCTGCCACCTCAGCAGTAGGGGTGGTCACCTTTGGGATTGGGGAAAGGCACATGGTGGAGCACTGGTGTCTTTGACTGCCTCAGCAAAGCTCATCCAGAGAGCCCAGGGAGAGTAAAGGAGTTGTTCAGTGGCAATCTTTCGAGCAACCCTGATAAAGCCAAGATCATTCTGTACTACAGAAGTGATGCCTGAGGTTGCTTGAAATATTGAGAGTGTAGAGATGCTGGAGAGGGCCTAGTCAAGGGCTACCAAGGTGGTCGGAGACCTGGAGGACATGCCTTTTAGGGAAAGATGAAGGGAGCTGTGCTTGGAGAGCCTGGGGAGGAGAGGCAGCTGTGGGGCAGTGTAATAGCCTGCAGCTGCTTGAAGGCAAGCTATGGAGATGAAGTAGCCAAACCCTTCTCGATACTTTCAAGTGGCAAAAAAGGGGCCACAGCATCAAATTGTGGCTTTGGAGGTTAGAATGGAAGCTAGGAATAATCCTTTGTCTTTGGAGGGTAGTGCAGGATTGAAGCAGGGTACCCAGAGAGGAGGTGGAATATCTATCCATGAAAGTTTTCAGGACTTGACTAAACAAAACCATGGCTAGTTTGCTCTGGTACTGGTGGTAGTCCTGCAGGCAGGCAGTTGGACTAGGTGACATCCAGAAGACCTCTCCATGTCAATATTTCTGTGATTCTGTGAAAAATGTCAAGATTTTGCTCAAGTTCGATTTTAAAATAACATACAGTTTGCAAGCAACTTAGAAGAGGTGATTTCTTTATTAAAAACAATTGGCAAAAGTGTTCACAGAAAACTTACAACACTGCTTCTGAATGTTTTAAACAATGCTAGTGCTGCTGTAGGCTTTACTTAAAAATTATTGTCTTTTCAAACAATCTTTAAAAATGAAGTTTTGTCACTTAATTTGCGCAAAATAAAGAACTCCTTTTCTTTTCCTACCACTGAGTAAGCACTGTAGTTGATTAGGTACATCTCCTTATCCAGTATGAATAGCTGCTGCACATGTATGTGTGTATATATATAGGATATCTCTAAAAAGGATAAACTCAAACATTTTTTCACTCAGCAGACTGCTAGCTCTCAGTTGTCACCTCATAACTATAAATAATAGCTTTGGAGCTAGGTATATTTCAGACGGAGGCACAGAAAGAGCGAGCAAATAGAGTTATTTTTTTCCATATCATTGGCACACCATTGTTCCGCTGTGGTCAGTGGTAGGATGTACAAACAGTATTTCAGATTCCATAGGAACCTGTTTTGTATTTATGCTAGGCCAGCGTCATGTGTTACTCGACCGACCGGAGGGATGGGAATGATAACCAGCAGCTTGCTTGGGCAAGAAGGAAGAGGTGCTCTTCCATAGTTAATAAAGAGGCAGAAACTTGAAACAAAATCAGACTAAGATATATGTTTTTAGAACTTGAATTTGCCTACGTCAGCTAAGTTTTGTCATGGCAAAAGTGCGGAGAGGAATGTGGGAACACTTGCACCAGGTTGTCTTCATCTGAAAAAACAAAGCAAGAAAGTGAGCAAATTTTAACCAGAAATTGAACGTTAGCCACTTCTGTGAGTCTTTAAATGTTAACATCTATGGAAGAAATACTATATTGCTGTGGCTTTTCCTCAGTGCATTCGCAGGAAATGCCAAACAGTAATGCTCTCCAGTTTAAAACGTGAGAGTCATATGACAAAAGGAAAACACACGCGTAAAACCAATTACTGGGCTTTTACAATCTATTTTCTGCCTGCTTTAATAAATTTTAATGAAGAAGTTAGCTTTTTTGTTTGTTTGTTGAAGTCAGCTTTTTGCTATAATTTATGCAGGGTGGTAACTGCTACTGTGGCATCACTGGAGAAGAGCAGCGCGCTGGTTGCACATGCACTACTCTGGCAATGTCCTGCTGCTCAGATGCACCCCAGTTTGCTCCTGTCCTGTTTTAAAATAACCCATCATTTACAGATTCCACCTAAAGGAGTTTTCAGCTGTCCCTGCAGCGCGTCTTTATGACCATTTCCTCTACCACGTATTTATCCTTGGAGAATTACAAAATCCAGAGACTAAGTGGTTGTTCAGGTTCACTGAAATGCACAGGAAGGATTTTTACTGATAATTTCAAACTGCATGGAAAAAATATTTAATATCATTAGTAATCTGACCATATAATTTCCCTTGCTGCTTTATGGTATATTTTCATGCAGTTTTAAAGAAGGAGAAGCCATACGTGAATCTGACATTAACTTACCTAAAAATTTTGAAGATTGTTTCATAATGTGGACCTGCCGTCTCAGATTCAGAGAATAATTGTTGTGGATTTCTAAATTTATATCAATGCAGATTAATGCTTTGCAGTTTGCCTACATGAAGTTGTATTGGCAAAGAAAGTGGCTTTTCTGTTGTCACAGTGATGCCATTCAGCTATGCAGTTAAGTGGGCTACTCAGGCACAGAAGGTCACAAGGAAATACAGATCCATTAGTTGCACAAAAATTAAGAGCACCGTGCGCTCTTTCAAAACGAGTTACTTTAGGTCAGGTTCCAGTTAAGATTCAGTTTTATCTTTAAATTCATTCTTGTGGAAGTTCTCTTACATCAGTAATGAAAATGCTAAATGACCTGCTCAAAAGCTGCATTTCTGCTTATTTTATGCTTTCATTGTTATCATTAAGATAATTATTTGGGCAAATTACAGTGGAAGTTACTGGTGGTTTATAAATGTATCTGTACTTTCCTATTTATCTCAGTACCAAAGGGCCAATGGTAGTTATGTACAGTAATGCAAGTTCTTACATGCTTAAGTCTGGTCCTGTGTGTATAATAAATGAGATCTACTCTGAAGAATTTGGAAAGCCAGGAGGTTGCAGGGTTAGCCTGCTATGAAATACCAGGGGACTGAGGCCCTGATCCCCAGTCCATTCTTATTTGTAAAAGCACTTCAGCACATATGTATCTCTAGGCATGTGTTTAAGACCCATTGACATCAATGAGACTTTAGCTGATGCTTAACCTCTGAGCATATGCTTAAGTTTCCTGCTGAATAAGGAGGTCCTTGAGCATACGCTTAAAAATACCCTGCTGAATTGCTGATGTCTCTCAGGCCTCTATCCTGCCCCAAATACAAACCTTTACTTGCTTCTCTAGGTCACTTGTTTTGGCTTGGACTTCAGATTTTTTCTTCTTTAGCATTTCCTTTTCACTCAGCTGGCCAGATCTATTTTCTACAACCCCCATTATCACACACACATGGTGTTCATTATCACTCCACATTGCTCCACATTACAAAGTGGAGTACCCAATTGGCTAATTCAGTGTTTTCAGTGAAAGTGCTATCTATTTATAGTTTTCTGCAAATTTGAAATCATGTATGGAAGAAGCTGTTGTCAGTTAAACAAACATGTTGTTTATATTCAGGTGCTGTTGGGATACAAATCTTTCACTATAATCCTTTCACTCTTTTCCTCTGTGCAACATTATTACTGTATTAGGTGGGATATTTAAAAGGTTCCAAAATCCACTGTAGCTTTCCCAGACTTTCGAACGCGTTGCAATTACTGTTGGCCACAGTATTTAGTTCAGAAAATTTTCTTACCAAAAATACTATTTTGTTTAAGCTGAATTTTTATAGTGTTACTTTATTTCCACTGGAAATTTTTAATTTCCCTGCAGCAAATATATCCAAAAGTGTTTTTCATATTGAGTCAATGTTTCAGTATGAAATATTTTTTAATGATTTTAATTTAGCATGTTTGGGGTTTTGGTGGAAAAATAACAATATTTTAAGTCAAAGTGAAACTAAAACACTCCTTTAAAATTGTCAGAAAGTTCCCATGATGAAAACCTACAATTTCAAAGGAAAAAAAGTTCAAATAAAGATTTTTTTTTTCCCATAAAACATTTCCCACATGAGAAAGAAGTTTTCCATTTACTCCTAGTTAACAATGTAGAATTTACCTGCTGTCTTTTATTACTGCCAAGAGTAGCCTGTGAAAGAATGCCCTCAATATTGGCTCAAATATTTGAGCCAATTTCAAATTTTGAATTTTTATGCAGTAGTCGTCGTGTTAGAAGACCTACTGCACTGATCCAAGTTGTGGATGTGAAACCCCCCCAAATTCATGGGTCTCAAGGTAAGTGTTTCTTAGGTTTAGTAAAGGCAAATGAGAGCTCCTGAAAGTGCCTGCAGCTCGTGGATTTCCGTAAGAACATAGGATAATCTTAGCAGATACCTAGGCACATGTAAAAGGATAAACATCTCCCAATTCCAACAATTGTCTTTGGAAATTATAAAGAATTACTTAACTGTTGTTTTTATGATCTGATGTCCACTTTCAGATGTTTACCATTGAACATTCATGACTAAAAATGGTTCTGCTGCACATACTGTTTAAAATACATTTCTTGGATGAATCCAGAAAACCACCAATCAGTGAACTGAAACTCAAGCTCATACTCTACTTGTCAAGATATTCTAGATCCTCATGTTACACCAAAACATAACAAACTGTTAAGACCATTTCATGCTTCGTTGGCTTCAAATAAACCAGAAGTACCCAGAAAAAGGTTTCCTCCAACTTTCATTTGTCTGCATCCGAATTTGCCAAAATTCAGATGTTCTGCACGCTTTACTCTTGGCTTCAGTCACTGCATCTTACTAGCAGGGCAGTGGATTTTGTTTTCCTTGCAGGAAAGGAACAGAAGGAAAATTTTTTCATGGAAGCATTACAGTTCAGGTGTAAGGGGGCATTTGTATTTTACTGCCCACACAGGCCCACATCCTTAGCTTGCAAGAAGTTGCCCCTGGTTGATGGAGTCCAAAGCCTCCTTGCAATGGGGCAGTTCGCAGTATTGCCACAGGCACATGGGTCCTGTACGAGTGCTGGTGGCTGGCACAATCAGAGTGGGGATCCTCCAGGACAGACGGAATCCAACACATATTATATAAGGTTTGAGAACAGAATGGATTCTTAATTCAATGAAAAATTCCTTTTTCCCCCTTTTTTGCTGACTCAGCATATTGTTTGCAGCTGGACCAGAGTGGGAATGCCTGCATAGAAGAGTTATATGACTTTCTGGCAAAACTGACTAGTATGGAACTAATTGCAGCCCACCCAAACCTAGCAGGAGGCAGGGTTTTCCTTTCAATTAAAAGCATTCTGCTACAAGGCAGCACACAAGATCGAATGTGTGTGTTCGGATGAACGGTTAATGACAGCTTTCATGGGCTTTGGGAAAAAAAAAAAAAGTCTTCAGGAATGAAGTCAAAGAGGCGATGGAATTTAAAGAAAAATATTAACTGTAGGGTCCAACTCCAAACTAGAAGCTGGGAATATCTTTCCTGACAAGTATTTCTCATCTACTGCAGGGATAGATCTGAAAGAGAAATTAGGAAGGCCAGTATTAATTGGACTGATCTTGTTTGTTAAAATGCCTATAGCAGGCTGGCACATCTCTTCTTCACAACCCCTCTTAGCAAATTTTGAACCCTTTGGTTCTTGTGGTCTTTTATCTATTCGGCAGGTGTCAGACACTGACTCCATCCTGGTTGTAAGGCAGGGTCAGGGTGGAGGAGGCAATTAGCTCCTGAAACACAGGGAGCTGTGATGGAGGACAGGAATTTTAATGAGGAAAGCTCAGGAACAGCTTGGCTCAGTTGTTAGTTATGTTTGTGCTCTTATTACTCAAATTACCCACAAAACCAACTCATCCCTGGAAGGCTAAAGGATTTGGATTCAATATGGTGGAGGGAAACTCTTCAAAGCATGCTGCCTTGTCTGCCAGGGGGTAAAAATGAGGTTTCAAGCTGCCAGCTGCACAAAAGAAATTGTGAGCAGGGAAGACGGGAATGGAAATGAAGCTGTGGAAGGGCAGGGGGAGGTGATCTGATCTCTGCTAAAGGACAGGCTAGAAATGGTGCTGACTGAATGATTTACTGTCATCAAGTGGGACAGAGATCTTTCACAAAGGGCCAGAAGACAGGGAAGTGTAAGAAAGGCTGAGGAAGCCTACGTAGAGCTGGCCTCTGGTGGGAAAGGGACTAAGGAAGGCCCACGGTGCTATGAGACGCTACCAAAGAAGAGCACAGGGTACGTGTGAAAGGTGCTGGCCAGACTGAAAACTAACATTCAAGAAGTCCCCGTGCCAGGGGCTGAGGGAGGGAGGCAGGAGCCTGAATTCAGGGAAAGCAGAGCAGGAACCTGGTGATGGGTTAAAGGTGAGGACCGCAGCACTATTGCTAGTCAGGCATGGCCATGGGGAGGGGGAACTGGGGGAAGACTGGATCTACTGGAATTTTTGTGGTCCCACTGGAAGGAGCTGGGCTATTCTGCCATCATAAACAGCCATTCTCCCCCTCCTATGTTGGTCATTATTTGGGGCATTGTGTGGAGAACCTCTCTTCCTCCTCTTTTAGAAACGTACATAGTTTGGGGTTTTTTTCATGTTTTTGGGCGCTAAGTGAAAAGGCTCTGCTATCTGCTGTGGACCTCTCGCTGCTTGTCTTTGAAGATTGGTATTTGAATAAGGATTATTTTCCATCCAGTAATAACGGAGAAAGATGTGATCTTGGTATTGTGGTGCAAGTTGCAAAAATAATTTCTGCTTGCTTGGTAACTCCATCCTTTGAAGTATCCAGATTCTCTCAGGGGTGTATGTGACCTCACCTTCTAGTTACCAAACTTTTCCAAATGTCGGATTACACTCAACACCAGATTAGGAATGTGCTTGACATTTCTTTATAAGGTGCAGGAAAATATCTGGGTAGAGATGAAAGCAGATACAAGTGTAACTGGGATATTGGAATAAATTATATATTGCTACTATTACACTTCTCTTCCTGTGCTTCAGCCTACCTTTGTACTGGAGCTTTGGCTAACATTCAATTGTCTGCATACTTTCTGAGAGCTCATGAGAAATTTGTTCATTACAAGTCCAAAACGCCTCAGAAAGGGGACTGCAATGGTCTGCTGTGTAGCATTCACATTCAGAAACAAACTGAGAGACTACTTTTGCACCCTTGATTATTTACGGTCACATCTTAAATTACAGGTGGCATTGCTGGTGCAGTGGAGTTGGCAGTTTGATGACTATGGACTACTGGAAATGTCAGTACAGTGTTTGATCCTGCTGCTATTTGTATCAAAAAATTATGTGTGGAAAACGGTAGACGAGCACCTGAAAATGCTCCAAAACAATTTTGTTATAAAAACATAAATATGATGAATATTTTACAGAAGAGTGAATGACTAATCATTTACCTCAGCAAGACGTATCATCTGTCCTTCATGGATAAACATTTTTAAAACACTGAGACAAAACCTTACACTTTGGAAAGGAACAGAAGTTTGCTGGGAGGTACGCAGGGCTACTCTATAGGACTGTTCAGCTCTGGTCGTGACATGAATAATAGAGACATCATCAAGATAATAATTGAGCATTCAATATTTCTTATTCATTCTTACCCAATAACATTCTTATGGAGCATTCATATTCTATTGGCATGGCTTTTGTTAATACATTGTTGGTTTTCTTAGGCAGAATGGGTCTTAATATTTATCATAATTTTAACTTGCTTAAATGAGTTCAATTCAATGAGCAGAAAAATAAACTAGGTGTTTCTGTTGAATGACATACACTGGTCTGTTTACTTTTCTTAGTATGTTTTGTATGTATTTGGTGCTCTTGCTTTTTTTCCTGAACAGCCTCCCATTTCCAACTGGAGGTTTAAAATGACCGTGTCATTAATCTCTTGTGTCTTGACCTCTCTTTCTTATTTGACCCTTACTTCTGGCATTTATAAAATTGGCCATTGCCTGTACCTTCTCCTCACCAAATGCTGCTCCACTTTTCTCTCCACAAGTTCCTTCTCTCTGGCCACTGTCTCATTACTTTCAGCAAACCATCACTCCTGTCTTTAATTCTGTTCTATACACAGAACAATGCATGTGTTCTCTCTGCCATTTTCAGGCTTTTTCCCTTTCCTTATGGCGTAGTAGGGTTGTCTGGTCGTGAGCAGGTATGCTGTTTTACCTTTGCATGGTATCTTACTCAGAATTAATGTTCTTGTGAGGGTGAGTCTGTAGCTGCTTATTCACTCTGCTCCCTTCACAGCTGTTGAATAGCTGAGTCCCTCTGCCAAGTCTCAAGTCTCTCTTGCCAACATCACTTCAGTCCAGTGGTCTGCCTTGGCTTGATACTGCTTAGTATCTCCCAAGGAGGAACCTGTGACCTGTGGACCTCTTTAATAATTCAAACATCTTTTTTGCTTCCTTCCAAATTGTTACAGCCCCACTAGTACGTTCAGAGCCCTTCTTATCCTCCAGCAGACTAGTGGGAATGTAATGGCAAATTAGCTGGATTCAGTACTGGGGCTATTCTGTCTATGTCAATACGAGCCTGTGGCCTTGTCTTACCACTTCATCTCCTGCTACTCACCCAGGGACTCCCAGCAGTTTATAAGACAGAAGAAAATGATGGAGAGGACCTTAAGCTGGAGTTAGCAGACTATGTGTATTAAAGGCTGAGCAGTACTTTTGATTTAATTGTTAACTCTTCCAAGAATTTTGAAACCTTCATGTTTCTTTGGATCACCTTGTACTATGCTTTATCTCATGAGGCTTTAGATATAATCTTGATTTCTGAACTGGGGGTTGTTTGAGCAAGGGGTTCCCAAGAGCTTCTTAACTAGTAAAAGCAATTTATGAAATGACCAGGTGGCCACAGTGGGTTTTTTCCCTGTTTCTAGGAGAAGTGATGGAGGTGGCACACATGCATCTGAGATTCATGCGATGCCTGTGGTCTCACCTCGAATCATCCCTGTCACTTGTCAGTTAGTCTTGTACATGCAATAGAGACTGAAGCATCTGCACGTGATAGGACTACACAAAACACTTCGCAGTCAGACTACTCTTAGGAAAGTGGGTGGCTCAAGGGCATGTTCTGTGGTCACTGATCCTGCAAGAGACCCGTACGGGGAAAGCTGAACCCTATCACTGGCAGAAACCTGAGAGTGGCTGTGGGCCTGTTGTTATTGTTGACCTCTGTCTGTCAGGGATTATGTTTTTGGTTTGGTTTTACTATTGGGCAACGTGCCTTCCTAAGCTATAGCTAATTTAGAAGAGGCTCTGAGGTTTTTTTGGAAGGCAAATGTTTTCTTGTGCAAGTATCTAAGCATGACTGCTGACTTGTGGCTACTTTTCAAACCTGAGGGAATATTACAGAAAGCACCACTATCTGCCGATCAGTTAGTGTTGATTAAAAAGATTGGAGATGAAGGACACTTGTGATACTGTAATTGCATTTCCTGGATAATGGACCTGGCTGTAATTAAAACCATGGCATTCCTCATAGACACCCCTGGCAGTCTGAGATATTTTGTAAAAACTCTTGATAAGTTGTGGTGGTTCAAAAGCAGGAAATAAGGGGCAGAGATAACAGTGAGAAGGAATGTGAATCTATATGGGATTCACAGGCTGAGGTCTGGCATTTGAAGAGATCGGGAAGGGGAGATCATGAGTGAATTGTAAGGAGCACAAAGCTATTTGTGGCAGTAGTGGAGGGAGGGGACCAGGATGGGTGTACTCAGCTTTCGGGAACTATTGGGGCTATTCATGTTAGTTAGGCCAGTGAGGCTAGTCCTGTTCTGAATGTGCATCTAAAGGAGCTGTTCTCTACTGACTATAGAGACAGCCAAGAGGAATTAGCATCTCTAGGCTAAAATTAGCCTTCCTGAATAGTCTGCTATAGGAAATGACTCTGAGAGCTCATCTACTCCACCACTTACTCCGAGGCAATTATCTGCATTTATTGCAGGCATTGATGAAAGCTTTTCTTAAAACTCTTTGTTAATGGATTGGGACTGTTGAATTTCCACTGCACCACTTCACTAGTCTTGCCAGAGAAAGAGGTCTCTAATGTCTAAACTAAACCTCTTTTGCTGTAAGTTCAGAGCATTCCTGGCCAATTCAAAATGAGCCATGTTCATGCTAACTGGTCAATCCCGTTCACTTTGCAATACCTTATCTTTAAAGTACTATCATCATTGTGCAAATCAGTCTATTTTTTTCTAGACGTAAATAGCTTGAGGTCCCTCAGCAATTCCTAATTTTCCTCATATTTCTAGACATCTTTTCCAGACTCATCACAGGATGCTCACATCTTTCATGAAGTGCTGTGCCACCATCTGACAATGAGACATGGACTGGAAGAATTAATGAATTACTACTTTTTGACAGTTCCCTCATCATTAATTCTTCAAAGAACTGCCAGTTCTTCTGGACTCTTTTCCCTCCTAACATGCTAAAATAGCATTTCTTGATGGCTGTTTTCCTGAAGTCCAATGTCCTTTTTGCTCTTTGTCTCTTTCTCTTCTAAAGAATCCAGAGTCACACTTACACTCCCACCTCCCTTAACCTGTCCCTCCCTACTCCTTGGAGTGGAGTCCAGACAAGTCCTCTCCTTTTTGCCCAAGGATGGACACATTCCAAGAACTTGCCCAGGAGGAGTCACCTCACATATCATAGACATCTAGACATTAAGTACCCAGGTCAGATGTCCAGGCTGTCTCTCCAGTGGATACATAGGGGCACATCCAGGAGTGATTGACTCCATTCTACGATATCAGTCTAGGATTAACATATTTAATCTCGTAACATATTTATCTCTACATTGACTATAAAAGTATTTCAGTATTTGGCTAACTTGAATGAGTGAGTACTTTCAATATTCCTTTTTCAACTAAAAGTTGGGAAATTAAAATCTTAAAAGATTTTACCAAACACCAAATTATACAGTTGAGGTCATTTTGATTATGATCATCACAAGCTTTGCCATGTGGATTTCCAATGTGATATTATGCTGTGCTCTAATCCAAGACAGCCCCAATAGTCCTCTACCCCTTTTCACATTGTCCAAAGACCTTAAAGCAGTGGGTCTCTTTTTGGGCTCGGATAAAGTGTGTGTGTGCTTACTGTGTAAGACTTTTCCTGTCCTTCCTGCTTGAATGAACTGTAACCTCCTATAATATGCCAATTCTATATATTGTCCAGTGAATTCAGCTGTGCCAATGAAGTCATAATTCTGATCTTAGGATAAGACTTCTGGATCAAAGCTCTTTTCCCCCTCACTTCATTCATGGAAAAGATATGGTTCATTGACCACCGTCCTCTTTTGGCCTTCTATAACCTTAATGTAACTTTTATCTTTTATGATTTTAAGCCCCTCCTGCAGGCTGCCCTTGTTTAACCCTTCCTTGAGAATTTCAAATTCGAGTCTCCACCTGTTCTGATTTAAAACTCTGCTCATTATGTTAGGAAGCCAGTGTGCAAATGTATTCTTCTTTGTTACTAGGAAGCTTAGGATGTGAAGGAGGAGATTGGGATGGTGGGCCACTGTGGAGAAAGCATGTGGAAAAGGTCAAAACACAAGCGTAAACCTGTTTGACTTTGAAAGTATTTCTCACTGGAAATTTGAAGGACAAAAATAGAGTTTCTATCCAAAATTTTGCAGTCCTGGCAAACCTCTTCACTGAAGTAAAATAAAATGGTAGGCTTTAAAAATATTAGTCAGCTCACAGGAAAAAAAAAAAAAAAAGTCAGCTTTATTTTAGCAAAACTGGTTTGTTGGGGTTTTTTTGGTGGTTTGTTCCCAGTCTCTTTCACAGTGTGCTGATGCTTAAAGAACTTGACAGTGTAGTAGTGAGGAACTTGAATGTGTATATGAAATATAAAAGAAGAGATTAGAAGTTTCTCACTGGAAATTTTGTACTGCAGAGTAGTTTGAAGCAGGGTTTTTCTTCATTGTAAAATTAGTTGGAGTCTAAGAGATTTTATAAGAACAAACCCGCATGCTTGGCAGTGATCTGCATGATTTCCATCCTGCTTCAGTGTGAAATGTTGCGTTCTAGGCAGGCAATGAAATTCCCTAACACTCTCATTTTTTCCACTGGCCTCAGAAAAATGGCAAACGTGGTTGTGATTGTACTTCATTAAATAAAATAGCTATTAAACAGTGTTTCAATATATTTCAGTTAATATCCAGTTACTAGAGAACTGGCCCCACCTAATGCATCCCATCAGACTTAAACAGCTTAACAGGTTTAACGTTCTGCATCAATTTCAGAATTTCAGGCGATTGTTCAAGTAACAGATTTGCAAGTAAGATATGGGACTATATTGGCCCCTGCTTGCAAAGAAGCAAAGCGGTTCGCAATCTCGGCCTACATGTCACATCAAGCTCTTTGTAACTTCTTCTGTTGGTGAGTGCTTTTAGAGATGATCCATCATACCACCTAAATCAGGTCGAACCTCAACTGAGTCCTCCTGCTCAATACTCCCAGTGAATTCACTGCCAGTCTCATTTAACAGTAGAGCAGTCTGCTGTATCCTCTCTTTCTCTGTACCAGTGGTAGCCATGGGGATCTAGACCCTCTCTATGCTTGAAAAATTGCTGGACCTACTGAGAAATGCTGCCAGTGGTTTAGTAGACTGCCAAGAGTGCAGTGTGTTTATATGTGGCAATGAAGGAGAGGTTACTGATGGCAGTTATGCAAGTGATGGAGCTCTTTGTTTAACAAATGAGCTCATAAGAACTTGAATTCATGCGTGCAAAGTAACAGCGCTTCAGCAACTAATGTAAAAGTTTGTACATTGATTTCCTTGCTTTTAGTGTTAATGTTGCTTCTCTGTAATTTTTGGTTATCGGATTTGTAGGTATTCAAGCCTGAAGCCTAGCTGCATATCTGGGAAAGAATACTTTTATAGGCTGTCTCCTACAGAACTTGGTCCCTAATTTTGGGAAACAAGAAAGTTTAGATATTTAAGTATTTATAGATACAGATAGTCTGTAGGTCTATTTTCTAATCACAGACTAGACAAGAGCAGTCATTTTTGTGATTTGAGGAAGGCTGAACTTCTAAAGAACAAGCTTTTTTTTATAAATAGGACTCAGAGAAAAGCTCTTTAAGCTACTTTACTGTAAGAGCAGGAAGACCAAATCCTCAGCGAATTTGAAAGGTAAATTAAGATGGCTTCACTGAAGTCAGAAAAGCTGCATCCATTTATACCAGTTGAGGATTACATATTTCCAGAGTCTGTATTAATGTGAGGCCTGGAAGTGGGTGGAGGCATGAAATTACTTCAGTATTATTACTTCAGCAAGGCCTTCTGCACATGTTCCTACCATGGGACCACCACGGAGCATTTGTCTGAGGAGCAGTTTTGTCACATCAAACTAAATGAGTTTCTGTTGCTGCTCTCAGCACTTGGTCCCATCAAGGGCCCCTCACATGGCTGCTCTAGCAGACAAGAATGCATTCAGGCAGGAGCTGTGATCAAAGCTTCCTGGCTCTACTGGAAATGGGAGTCTGGAGAGAGGACCAAGGCACTTCTGCAGAGCAGCACAGCCAGGGTGTGTGCTTGCGGGGGAAGGCGGAGGTGAGCTGAGTACAGCCGACGGGCGTGGATTTCAGTTCTGCTCCAAATTACATGTCTTCACTTATGTTTCCTTCAATGTGAAATTATGTTTATATGTATTTAATTTACTTTAATGATTTACTCTAATTTGTCTTTCTTTATTAGACTTCATAGAAAAAAAAATCTAAACTGTATATCAAAGAAAAAGCCAAGCCAACTGAACTAAGATGCCTGATGTAATTGACTTGGTCTTATGTAGTGTTTCAGATTTTTCTGGGACTAGATGTAGATCCTGGGTAGTTTCCTGCTTACGGGTTGAAGCAGATGTCTCAACTGAAGTGAGCTCCTCTCTCCCTAGAAATGGAGCTTTTGAACATGGACTGGCAATTGAGCAGCCAGTTTCATGAGACAAAAGCACTGCCAGAGAATTGGTCCCATTCCCCACTCCTCCATGCTCCAGCCACTTACCTTAAGCTGACTGTGAGACTGAGACCCTGCTGGGAGCTGATTCAACTCACTGAAGTGGCAGAAAACAAGCCCAGCAAAGAAGTGGATGATTTTCTGCTGCATAGAGAGTTAAGTTGCCACAGCAAGGGTCCCGTGAGCATCACCAGCTCACGCAAGAAAAGGGATGGCATTGTGTGGCCGGGAGTAAGAGAGGAGGGAAGGAGGCTGAGACACCCTCTCTAACTCCTTTTGGGAGTGCGCAGAGTTGGCTCTGCTGAACATGTAACTATAAATTAGTTGCCTGGGGAGTTTTCAGGCAGAGGAGGGAAGTGCCTGATGAATTCAGGCGCCTACAAGGTTAGGTAGTTCTGGAAAGCAGGCAGAGTGGATCACTGTTGGTGTACGTGGGTTTTAGATGCTGAAGTTCCATCTTTGGCAGGATTTGAGCAAGCCGGATCCCACCCTGAAAGATCTGCTTATAAAACAAACAAACAAAAGAGTTGTTCTGTGTTTTTCACTGGAATGCCACTAACTGTGTTAATGACAATGGGGACCACCAATAGTGTGAACTCCCTGTTCTAATGCAATACTTCCAGGCTTCTTTAAACTGCATTTTATAAGAGGCATCAAAGGCAAAAAAAATCTGCATTAGCTCTATGGGAGCTTCGTGCATACATCAGAGGACAAATTTGGCCCCCAGTGTTCTCCCTGCAGTGAATTTGAGTCTCTGATAGCATCAGTGCAAGAAGAATAGAGCAGTAGCTTAGGAGGCATGTGGCATTTCCTGGCTGGGTGCAATGGATTCCCCAGCTGAAACCAATAAAAATCAGTTCAGGAAGAATTTTTCAGAAAATCAGTGGTGAAATTGACAGTCATGAAATGCTCACACAATTCTTGCAGCTGTGGAGTCCTTAAAGTCAATGAGTTCCAGGAAAAATGACAATAGTTCTGGAAACTTTCCCATAACTGCCTCTGGGCAAGCATTCAGAATAGCTCGTTTACTCAACGATGCTAATTCATTAATCATTAGAGATACTTTTGTTCAGTTTCCTTTGAAGTTAGCCACAACTTTTCTTTTCTCCTAAGATGAAATGTGGTCAATTATATCCATACATAGATTTAACGCGGGGCAGGTTCTTCTCTTTGACAAATTATTTACTAGCTTTGTCAACCCAGACTTCTCACTCTCTGATGTTTCTCAATTGTATATACTGACCAGAAAATGTTGCAAGTCATCCAGTTTTACTGTATTAGATCGGCTTTCCTTTCAGCTCAGTCCTTAATGTCTTCAGTCGCTGTGGTAAACTTTGATCTGATTGGTCCTTAATTTTCTTATTATAGGACACACCATTTTTTTGTGCTCGCAGCCAACTGTAGCATTATCCTTTCAAAGGCATGACTAGTCCAGCAGTACCCTTTCTCCAGGAACTGATAGGCTTTGACAACCTCCCTTGCCTTTCCTCGCTTTCCTTCCATTTCTGAGCTGATGGGTGACCAAACTTGAAGCCAGATGGTGTTACAGCACTCCTCTGAGAAGACTTAGTCTTACCTAGCCCTGCTTTTCTAGTGGCTTGGGCTCTCCAGCACTGTGTCTGGACTGGAAAGAGCTCACTGTGTCTCTCCTAGTCCTCTTTAGCGTATCTGGCCTCTCCAACAGTCTTTCTCCTCTCCTGCGGGTGAGGTTTCATGAGGCAGCTGAGTCAGCCCACGAACTTGCTGCTGGTGAAAGGGGCAGGCCCGTTCCTGGGCACATACTCCATTTGTCTCCCTTCTGTCATCTCTGGGATGTATTTGATCCATTAGCTCACTAAAGTGGTGAAAACTATTCACTTTTTCTTGATTTGTTTTGTTTTGTTTTGTTGGGTTAGATTTCTGCCAGTTTAGTGAGCTAAATTCACTTTCTAAGGGGTCAAATGAATGCCAGAGCTGGTGAAAGGGAAGGGTAGGTCGCCGTAGCTGGCAGCAAAAGAGGGAGCAGAAACGATGGTAGTTAAACTGGGCTGTTTTGAAAGAGGATGGCAGCTGCTGCTGCATTTTGAGTGTTTCTGAGAGCGCTTGCTGCATTGAGTGTCTCAGGATAGATCGACAGGGAGTGTTTGTTTTGTGGATCTGAACAGGGCTCAGGCCTAAAGTAGGCATTGAGCTGCTCAGGCAGCTCATCCTGGGGTGTTTCCCAGTGGCTGTCCAGAAATGAAGTTTGAAGGGCAGAGGGAACTGTGGATTTTAGGCATGTGGCTTCAGGGGAGAAGTAAGCATGTTTGGGGCTGGCAAGAGGCACTACATGCTGCAATTTTGGATGTTAGTGTCTAAATTCTACCAAAGGTGTCTTTTGGCTGTGGACATTTCTTCCTTCTGTCTAACCAAGAAAGTTGAGGTGGTGAAGATGGCTGTTACAGTAGGATGCTGTACTGGTACTCAGAGGCTGTATTTGGGCTTGCAGTTTCAGCATGTAGTGCTGAAAACTACCAACAAGATGCTCAACAAATTCTGTAGTAGGCAAGATGTTCTGAGATATGGCAGAGCAGAGAAGCAAGCTTCCACCTCACTATAATGTTAGAGACGTCAGTGCGGGTCCTGCTACCCACTGTTTTGGGCACTGAAAAATAGTAGTGTGGGCTCCAAGGAAATCTGCCACTGGCTGGGATCCTAAGCCCTGAAGATGTCTACATTTTCTTTTTAGGTTGTTCTAGATGTCTGCATCTCAACTAGTCACTCAAGGTCAAGAGAAGTAGACAACTAAGGTCACATGAATAATTCCCTATTTTAGATGCTTATCTGGCAAGACAGATTTTGCCCAAGAAATACTCATTTTTCTCCATTGTCTAGAAAATCTAGCTTGGACAACAAGTTTCCATATAGATGTCCACATCTAATCAGATGAACCAGGGTTTGGGTAACCACACTGAACTGTCCTCAGAAGCAGGGCAGTATTGTCATCACTTTCTGTGTGATTAGTTCTGGAGCAGGAGGAAAAGGGAAGTTCACCAACACTGTTTTCTTATATATAGGACTGCTATATATGTTCCTGATGACCATGTTCAGCTGATTTCTGGGTGACTTTGTGTTTGTGGGAAAGCTGTATCAGTCTTCACTTGAGTGGAAGGGATGAGAGTCTGAATAGAGCTACAGGCAACTGAAGCCATGCCAGAATTCCAAATTTGAATGGGGTGCTTTCCTGGGGAGGAAACACAGAGGTCTGAAATTCCCATTGTAGATTAAAAAAGGAAAAAAAAAAAAAAAAAAGCAACTGGTCCTGTTTTCAGTAATCTGCTCTAGAAGAAGTCAGACAAATTCATTTACTTTAAATGTTTTAGCTGAGCAGTTGAAATGCTGAAGCTTAGTCTCCTGAAACAACATCTAATTTGTACATGTGAAGTTTTGAGACCAAATAGTTTTTGCAAGGTGTTTACAGACACAGGAATTAGCTATGCAAATAGAGAAGTCCAGTAAGTCTTTAAATCTGTTTGTTAATTGTGTTTTGCCAAATAAATTGAGTTTCTGACTTGCACCTGTGGAAGGTTTGACATTTCTTGATAGGTTCATCAGTTTTCGGTTTGCATCCTTTTTACTTTGTGGGAAGAAGCGAGATTAATTCCTAATATAAACCAAGGTGAATTGTTTATATGTTAAATTAACCTGAATTCCTTTGTCTTTCTGGAGTCCTGGGTTGTTCTTTTTCAGCCCATTGAAGTTTTTTTTTCACTCTTTTCTTAGTGTCTTAATACAGCAAGAACTGCCGAACAACTGAATTGGTAGCTGCTTTGTCTTTTGGACACACAACTGTTAGTTATCATAATACACAAATCTGTCAGAATGACATATGTATAAAAATAATGGTGGCAAATATGTTTCCCCTCCTTCATATAATACAGACAACTAAGAATATCTCCCCTGTCCCAGTGTTAAAAGATCCCTGTGGAGATGTTGGCTAAATACAGTGTAGGCAAGTGCAGATCTGCTAAATATCTTTCATGTCATTTGAGATGGCACATCAGATGGCGTGAGCTTGCCTTGGAAGGATAAGCAGCCCCGTTGGACATTTTGACATGAAAGGAAGTGACTTACGCATTTGGTAGAGGGTAGAGAGGGAGAGGAAGTAAACAAGAAGTACCAGGCAGAGAGTGAAAGAGAAAGCAGGCCTCCCATTTATTTAATTTGATGTCATGGGATACTTGGGCCTCTCGGGAATCATATTCATGCACCTGATGCAATCAGCCACTCCTACCAATGACTTCAAGTCTGAGAGTTACACCCATCTACCTCAGGGGATGGAAACATTTCTCAAAGAATACTTAGCTCTTTAGGGCTTTGACCTTTAAGCTACTCTACTTTGTCATTTATTTTCTGACCAATCCCATTTCTGTGATTTAATTCTAACTGCTGCAAAACTTGGCTTACAGTCTACAGAACCACGCAGACAAAGCAGAGGTAACTTTGTGAAATGAATTATTTAAGGAAGCAACTATTTTAGTTACAAAATAGAGTTGGTTTTGCTCCAAATCTTAATTCTGAGCCTTCTCTGTTATTGTTTTTTTATTAGACTAACTGTTAAAACAACACAGACAAGCTTTCAGGCATACAAGCACTCTTTCAGATATGATGCAGAAACAGCAAATGTCAAGTTAAGGGTGTAATTCATTGCTTGTATCCATGCCCTGTTCCATGAACGTTCTTTGTGCCAGTCTCTGTCTGCTGACTCCTGTGTTATGCTGACAGAACCATTTGCAATAGCTCCTACAGAATTTGATCAGGAAACTGATACAGGTGAGGAATGGCTGTGTTTTGCTTCTTACTTTCCATCCAGGTGAACTCTTTGGTGCGTTACTGTCTGAATGCTTGTGTCAGCACAAGAGAGGACAGAACTGAGCATAGAGAAAACAGGTTGACGCTGAACAAGGGCAGAATCTGAGCAAGCCCTCTCTAGCAGTAGGCTGTGCTCAACACAGAGTTAGGATTTGTCAGTGTGATGTAGAGCTTGCACTTGGGAGTACTGATTTCAGTTTATGTTGCAAAGCATCATATCCTTTGAACTTATTATCTGGCTCCCGTCGCTTCAGCACATAGAATCCTAGAATAGTTTGGGTTGAAAGGGACCTCAAAGATCATCTAGTTCCAACCCCCCTGCCATGGGCAGGGACACCCTCCACTAGACCAGGTTGCCCAAAGCCCCATCCAACCTGGCCCTGAACACTTCCAGGGAGGGGGCATCCACAACTTCTCTGGGCAACCTGTTCCAGTGCCTCACCACCCTCACAGGAAAGAATTTCTTCCTCATATCTGGTCTAAATCTACCCTCTTTCAGCTTTAAGGCCATTACGCCTTGTCCTGTCACTCCATGCCCTTGGAAACAGTCCCTCCCCAGCTTTCCTGTAGGTCCCCTTCAGGTACTGGCAGGCAGCTATAAGGTCTCCCCAGAGCCTTCTCTTCTCCAGGCTGAACAACCCCAACTCTCTCAGCCTGTCTTCATAGAAGGGGTGCTTCCAGCCCTCTGATCATCTTCGTGGCCCTCCTCTGGACTCACTCAACCTACTTATCCCAGAAATTTCAGACATCTGCATTACGACCCATCCCATGTATCCCTGCTGTCCTTTCCCTGCCTTTCCAGTCTGTTGTGCATGTTTCTATGCGATATCACCATACTGAGAACTAGGAAATGCCCATATCTCACCATTCTTTCCTTTCTTTTGCTGTAGGACGTTTCTTGTTGCCTTTCCACATTATCCTCTTTTCCATCCACACCTCTTAAAACTCTCTTCCATTCACTGCAGAAATTTCTCCTTGAGTTATTCTTCTGCAGATTCCTTTTGTGTTATCCTCCTGTGTCTCCCATCAATTCCAAGAGCATATAAAGTTATTCAGAACCTTTGAAAACTCTGGGGTGTTTTTAAGTAGGTACCTGAAAATGGATTTTGTGAAGTGAAGGTCAGAAAAACTTACTGAAACTTTTTATGGCTAACTCATCACAGCTGGTCCAGCGGGGCATGGTGGTCACCATTTCCACCTTGGTGTCCTGTCACAAACTCAAGGGGCTGTTGCATAAAGGGTGAGAGCTGTGCTGCAATGGATTTTATCTGTGCAGTAATTTTCAGTTTAATTGTGTCCCCATTTCTGAAACTAGGAACAGCACATTCCCAGGAATTATGTTTCTGAGAAACAACGGCAGCACAAAATGGCATGCTGCACTGCTGGGAGTGACCCTTTGAAATAAAATGAATGTTCTCTGACATTCTTTCTCTCTTCATTGTAGCTTAACTGGCATCAATACAAAGGTTTACATCTGTATTAAAGATGTTGGTGATTGCTGAATGCATGATACATGGATGGCCATTATCATCTGCAGAGAGTTAGTGTACTATGTATATAATCAATCAGATTCTGTTCATGTCAGGAGCTGGCCAGCTCATTACAGCCCATATCACATTAACCCTTGCAGTAGAACGATAAAAGACAGAAATATGCTGGAACAGGCTAAGTAGTGATCCAGTCTACTTACTTTTTGCCTGACAACCCCATAGGCACGTAGATTTGTTAGACACCAACCCAGACAGACTGAACCATATCTAGTCTTGAGTCTATTTCTTACTCACTCAAGAGAGGAGTACATTTCCCGCTTAGCACTGTCCTGATACTCAAATTCTAGACAATAGGGTACTGGATCTGGTCAGGAAAGCAACTGTCATCATCTGACATGCTGTCATCCACCTTTTGCATGATGAATTAGTGTTATAAACACTCACCTGGAAGGTGTCTCTGGGAGGTGGAGACCAGGAGGCAGGAGGGAGCCAGATTCTAGTCCTGCACTGTGGGCTGTGCCTGGACCAAGGGCAAAACTGGGATTCCAGACCACGCTTCCAGGGATCTGTTGTTTTATCCAATGGCAAATCATTGAATTAAAGTAAAAACAGAATTGAGAACATGGCCTGGAAGACCAGCTTTGTAACGTGCGAACTCCAGTGATGAGCAAAGTGAGCCAGTAAAATAATAGAGAAAATAATGCATTTTCTGGAAGAGTCAAATAACACTGGTTAAGCTACTTCAGCTGTAAGATATATAGATTTGAGGACTTCTATTGACTCTATTATAAAGGAAATCAGATAATCTATCTGGCCTGATAATCTATGAAAGTTCTTGATCCCTGGCTTTGCTGCTCTACTGATGCTTCACAGCCATGATGCTGGCTTAACTAGCCATATCAAGCATAGGAGGAGACAGGGCTTCAGCAACAGCTGGAGAAAGATTATCTATCTGTAAATCAGTCATTTTGCCATGACCTTTTCAAGGAATAGGAAAAAAACAAAGAACCTCATGTTTCAGCTATCATGGCAGAGTTAGGTTAGCGTGACTGTGGCTTTCTATGCTCAAGTCATTTCTAATTTCCATGATAACTCTCAGACTCTACAGGATGCTTGAACTTGCACTGAGGGATAGTCCAGCGCATGCCTGAAAAGTCCACAGATGTCCTCAGACATGTACTCCCACCTCTTGAATTGACTGTGCTGAGATCTGAATCCCTATAAACAGCTGAGGAACCTCTTAAAATAGCCTTAATTTTTGCAGTGAGATGATGACATCTTTGAAACTATAGTCAGGCTTTGAAGCTGACAGTAGCAAAGCTGAAGCTTCTGGAACTGCAGCCCCAGACCCTGGCACAGATGCCTGCTCTTCACTCTGCATTTGGTTTATAATTGTTGGCATAATTTTTGAGTTATTGGAATTTCAAGAATAAGAAGTTCTTCTAATCTAAACAAGTAAAATAGCACTATAAATAACATTTAATCTTCATTGTGACTAAATTAAGTGAAACAAGAAGTTATTAAACACATTTCAATACATTGCCATAGCTTCTCTTAAATTTTATGTGAAGCAGGAAGCTGCAGTTGAAAGCAGGGAAAGACAAAGGTTTCTGACTGAGCCAAGGATGTGGCACAGCTGGGAAAAAAATAAATATAAATCTCAGGCGAAGTATTGCTAGCAGAGACATTAAATAAAAGAGGATTTTTTCTGTGTGGTACCAATATGACCTCAACTGAATTCTTACACATTTTTATCTGCCTGTGTTAAAAAAACACAAAATAAGATTCAAACTGGAACAGGTGCAGAGAATGATGGAAGAGGAAGCCTGCTTTAGGAGAACAGACTCAAAAAATTGATATTTAACCTGACTGATGAAGGTTGAGAAGGGATGTGAATAGTTTATAGACACATTTTGTGGGTTAGGAGAATAGTGAATAAACCCTACTGGGAACCACTGTCTTATCTAACTCTGGAAGGCACATAGCTGCAAACTGGTAGAGATACGTGTGGGCTGAAAGAAGAACTTCTGTAATTATCAGAGCAACAAGATCATGATTATTTTGTCCTTTTCCATTTAGGAGTAGTCCTAACCAGTGTCAAGTCTTCACCAATGGGGAAGGGGCCAAAGAAACAGGAAACATAAGGAGAAGAGTTAAGTCAGGAGGAGAACTGATGAAAAATGAAAGGTCATGGTGTGCGGGTTGAGAAAGAAATTGCAAAAGGATGGGGTGGAGGACACTGAGTGCTCAGGGAGCTGGTGGACGCTGCCTGGTGTGCTGGGCTCTGCTCAGAAATAGGGGTGGAGGAGGGAGAGCACGTCACCCCACCCAAGTTGCTGGGATCCTTGCTGTCACATACCTTCCTCCTGTGGACCTGGGGGACCAGTTTTGCTGGGGTCAGGAGGTCACTGAGGAGAGATCCCACGATTTGGTGGAAGCTGTCTTCTAGTAGAGCTCCTAGAGGATAAAAAATTACATCTAAGTTGAGACTTCTCTGTACAGGAAAGAATTGTATGTTATAGTTCCGTGTACAGCAAGGTGACAGCACTCCATAGGAATGGTCCCTATGGTTTTCTGCTCCTAGTCTCTCAAGAAAAAGCCCGAAGAAAAACAACTCTTCCTCCAGTCAGCAATGTTACTGCTACAGTCTGAAATCTTGTTTTGTCTCAGAGAGGACTGATTAATTATGCATAAGGTTCATTAGGAACCTCCTGACTAGCGTTACTCTGCAATTACATCTTTGGGAAACCTAAGTCTTTTTTTGGCTGTTCCATTTTTATTTTCTTTCCTTGAGAGGTATGGCTTCAGGTTTCGTATCAAGCTCTGATCACATTAATAAAGCTGGACAGGGCTGGTTGTAATGACAGCTGCCTGTGTGATATTGACATACAGCAGAGTTCGACTGTAAGGTTCTTTTAACCTAAAAGTGGAAAAATGCTTCTTGGATTAATATCTTTACATGTCAGTATTTCATTCACTGCATAGAAATGGGTGAGAGACTAGACAGCCTTGACAATGGTATGTGCCAGAATCTGTCTTTTGAAGACATCTTTCAAACACTTGGCATTGTTAGGTTTTTCATGTCTCTAAGAATCAGATAAGAATAGAGAGAAACTCCGGACGTTACAGCAAGAGCCAAGTGCAAAATTGCTGAAGCTATTTCAACAGGAGTGGAAAAGAAATTATTATTTCCCACTTTCTTTGGGAAACCTCATTAGAGTTCACACCAGATTCAGACTGGAAGCATAATTCCAACAATGTTGCTCAAAGATGTTTTATAATTACCCTTTTATCTTTCCTTCCCAGTTCTGCAGCTAGTTCCAGTCTCCACGAATTCAGTGGAAGAATGGATGCCACTAGAGCTATGCCAGCTTACATGTCCTGAGGATCTCTTGTTGTTTCCTCGTTAAAATCTCTTCAGATTCCATTTGATATGAAATAGGTTATTTCTGTGATATGACAAGATGCCATATATTTAACATGTAAATAAATATATCATTGCTGTTGTTGGATGACCTCCTGGAATCAGTCTGAGACACCAGAGAAACTCTGGTTCATCCCTATTTTACCTGGACTCATTTTTTAAACCCTAATTGTTAAACAGCCTGGAGTGTATCCTTAGGAAGACACAGGTTCACATATAATAACCCTACGTGAAAGTGATAATTTTTATTGAACATTTTGCTATTAACCATTCAACAAGGAAAGCAAAAAAATCCCCTCAAAACTCTCTATATCCAACCCATGTTTAAACACTTGTATTTTTATCGCTCTAGGAAAAAGCTTATCAATGCTATGAAAATAAAATAATTCCCAGAATATAAAGTGCAGCAGCATAATTCAAAATTGGAAATGGTTTAGACAAAACCACCTTCACTAACGAGAGAGTGTAGAAGCTAGTGCTCAGTCTTGAAAGAAGGCAATTCTCAGAAAAGCAAGAAAGAGCAGTGAATTATAGCAGAGGAGAAGGACGGGCAAAGCATCCCCTCTCTGTATCACTGTGCCCCAAAGCAGGTAACTGTGCCTGTCTCAGTACTTCCAGATGTTAGCCCACCCTGACATTAAAGGCCTCTGGTTTTGGAGACTACGCAGTTTCCCCGAGAAGATCTTTCCTAACTCTTCACTGTCTGTCTTTACTATTGGAAAAGTTTTAATTTCTGAATTTGCCATATTGTTATTTGAAATCTATCCCTTCCTGTCCTAACCCTCCCAGAGACAGAGAACTGGTTTGCTTTTCCTTTTGCATTTTATCTCTTTGAACACCATTACTCACATGAGTAAGAGACTGAAGATAAAATCCTGTCTTTTGCTCTGGATCTTTTACACTCAGTAACTGAGCTGTTAAGGGTTGCAGGTAGCTTCACCTGTTACTTGGAGCAGCCACTGAGGAAGGCAGCACCAGAAAGGCTTTCTTCATAAAAGTGTGAGCTGAGTGACGTACAGTATGGCAACAACTGGGGCAGACTATAGGAACTGACATTGTGAACCAGGGAGCAACCCAGGAAAACATCTGTAATGATATCTACTGGGGGAGCAAGTTTCATGGGGTCATCTTAAATGACCTTAAACACCTAATGGGTGTTTCTTTGACATTAACCTAAATAGTAATAATTTGCATCTACCAGAGGTCACTCTAATTATGGAATAGTGCTTCTCTTGAGTTTGCAGTTCAGTGTTTTCTCTACCCTGTTTTGCACATTGTCTCTTTCAACACTGCCTTTTTTACAGTAGAACTGTTGGACACATATCAAAGCATATTCTTTCTCCATATTCTTTTATGATGTCACAATTATATAAAGCATATTCATTTTGATATAAATTTAAAACAAAACATATAGTTTAAAAGTGCTGCGAAGCCCTTTCTTCCAAGCAAGAATGGCCAAGCAATGCATCTAAAAGAAACAGAGACCTAGCAGTATTTTGCTATCAGATAGACTTGTTGGCTTTGGTTCATTTTTACATTCTTTGCCTGGCACCATTAAAAAGATTGTCCCACATTTGACTGGGACTTCTCTCACGTGAATTTAGGTGTTCAACCTGGAAACTCAACTAGGAGTTTAGTCTGGAGTGCCTCTATCAGTGAGACAGACACTCCCATGTTTCATCTTGCTCACTTTAAACAGCTGGTCTAGAGTGGGATGTCCCACCCTTGAAGGCACCTCCCTCCCTCCCTTCCTTCACTACAGCTAGAATTTAAGATGAACTTTAAGTAAGCATTTAACCTTTGAATGATCACCTTGAGATGAACCTACACTGTTTAGGTAAATGTGATTTTAACTCCAAGCTATTCACCGCTATTACCATGGTGTATTTAGTCTTAATTATGGCTAGGCCTATTTTAAGTAACAAGCTTTAATAATGATCCTCTCCATAACTGGTATTTTACTCACTGGTGCTACAGGTTTCATAACCTGCTCATGAGAAGTTAGTGTTTTTTCCTCTTGCTCAACAGCCTGTATGAATTGGCCATTTAAAAGTATTTGCTTAACTTGTATTTGTTATGGTATCTCTTGGACAGCGTATACTTGAGATAAATAAAAAGTGGGCAGTTTACACAGATTAAAAACATGTGATTTGAAACAAACATGCATTTAAGAAAAGGCAACATTTGGAACTTGTTAGCTTTGTGAGCACTTCTTGCAAATAGATGTAATTCTAATGGTCTTGAGGATCTATGCAAGGAAGAGAAGGACTCTATCTTCCTTGACCTCTGAAGCAGAATGATTGGCAAGTATTGGGACTTAATTTGTTGGAAAACAAGTGATCTCATGGTTTAAATGGCTTTGTCAGTGAGTGCAGTAAAAATTAGGAAGACACAAATCACAGGGAATGAAAGAAATTTGGTTCCACATCATTTTATTATTGTAAATGTTTTCAGTAATGCATTTACTCTAGGATTCTCTATGCTGATGTACAGTAACATCTGTTCATCAGAGAAGTCCAGTTTTTAATAATTGTTTTGACAAGGCACAGAAAGATCAAGTAGCTTGCTCAAGGTCACACAGAGAGTGAGATTTAGTTTGTGTTTGCAAAGAAGTATTGCCTGGATCCCAGCCTTTTATTTAGCCAGTAGAGCTCATATTCTCCTTAATATTTAGAACTTGTTCCATATAGCACATGATTAAAGTGTTTATGGCTACAGCTTCAAGACCTGCTGTTATTTGAGTTGGAACCTAAAGCACTTCTACTCAGAGTTCCAATTAAAGATATTAGATAGAAAAGTAAACAAAGCATGATTTTGTAATATATAGCTCTAATCATTTGGAAAAGCCAAGCTTGCAGAGGATAGTGCAGCTGCTAACAGCATAATAACTAATGTGCAGTTTTAATCCAGCTGTTTAAAAACATTTTTTACATTACTTTCAGACAACTGGGAACAGAAAGAGATCTATTCTTGTATTATGTATTTGTTGTTTAACACATCAAGCCTGTAATTTTTAAAAAACACAATCCTACTCTTTAAATTTTGTTATTTACTTAAAGAAGGACGTTCACTTTGAGGGTTTTTTTAACTAAAAAAAGTTCTCTAAAAGGAATGTTTTGGGCATTAAAAATTATTTCTTTTCAAAGGTTGAATCTGTGACTATTATAATAATAATAATGTATTTTAATAAGAATTTAGGCATATGATGCTGCAGAATCTATAGTTTTTTAAAAAGCCATTCCACTTAGAAGTCATTTGGCAAAATCACTGCAGTGGATTGCTCAGGGGTCCGGCAGCTTAATACAAATGCCTAATACCTGTGTTCAAATCATAAACCCATTAGACTGGCCTTAGCAGTTCAGAGCAAGGGCCCCTTTTAACATTATCCCAGCTCCAACAGTGGCCGTAAGCAGATGCTAGGAATGAGCAGGAACAGGACAAGCATGTGTTGGTACTGCCCCTCAGTACTCTCTGAGTTCCAACTATCCTGTCAGCTCAGGAGATTTCCTGGGTCTGTTGTAATTTGTCTATTTTGTAATCTTCAGTGGATCTGTCCAGTAAGTATGTGTCATACCTTCCCTAGTGATGATGTTATGCATGCCTTATCTGCAACACCTGTTGTCAAGGAGCTGCACAAGCTTACAGGCTGCTGCCACATCCTTCTTACTTGCTCCATTTGATGACTCTTGGCTCTTCATAGTGGAAGAGGCCATGCATAGTTGAACTGTTCTTCATGTTACCCAGAATCATAGACTCACCTAAATTTTTCTGGATAAATGGGCCTAACCTACCTTGCAAATCTCTGCAATGATTCCCAGTTCTCCTCAAGATGTATTTCAAAATGTTATCCAGACTTATCCAAGAGACATTTTCATGCTTTCTGGTTTGCACTGTTTTCAGTGTTTAACAACCCAGCTTTCTACTCTTCAGGTCTGTCTAGAGTAATTTTTATTTGGAAACCCTATAACACACTTGAGATTGCTGCCTCTGCAGTAATCTTTAGGCCATGATAGAAAGAAGATTCACTTTGAATTATGTTTAATTGTTTTCCACTGTTCTTGTTTCCTTGGTTTTAATGTCCAGAATTTAATCTTATTTTTAATCTCTTTAATTTAAAAATAGTATGCTATGACTATAAAAATCTCAGGTTCTCAAATATTACAGTGACAGGACTAAAAAAAATTGTAGGTATTTTTAGTACACTAATATTAAAAATGAAAACAACCCTGGTACCTTGCTGTAGTTCTGTGCACTGCATCAACTCCTGTTCCCTACAATGTGGCAGATATGTCTGAAAAAGTATGGTGAAAATGCCAATTAAAAATGAAAGTATTACAGTCATAAAGCTTATCCTGCATAAATGACTTTTCTCAGAATCAGAAAATTAAAAATAGTATTTAATGCACTCTTTTAATTTTAAGGGTAGTGTTGGCAGCCTTCCTCAATGTTCTCCAAAACATTCAGCTTCATCACATCTCATGCTGTGGCAAGGTATTTAGCACAAGCGCCAAACATGTTGGCAGGAACAAAGCCCAGCTGTCCTTGAGCATTCATTGCTGCACTCGTGTCTGATCACCCAGTTTCCTCATGCGTTTCTTTGTAAGTACACGTGGACGGTAGTGTCATTACAGCGTGGGGTATGCAAGAGAGGATGAATGATAGGGGCTGCTTAATCCGGCACCAACGCTGAAGAGATGCACGTGTAAATATGACTGTGGTATTGCAGAATATGTTTTTAAAATAAAGGTTGTTTGCCTCACTTTACCCACTTCGACACTTAGATGCTGAAAAAATAGATGTGAAAGAACTGGGAAAACTGTGTAAGTCTCTTATGTCAGAAAGGAAGAGGAAAAAAAAATATGGTATTAAGTAAGGACTGCTGGGGAAAGGGATTGGCTTAAGCAGTGAGATGCAGGATGACTCTAGTCCAGAACTCTCCAGAGGTACTCAGCTGGCCAAAAAGAAAATCTGTTGTACTTTTAGTAAGAAATAGTACTGCCAGTCTCAGGCATTCCAAAATCATGAATAAGGCCCCAGAAATCACAAGATTAAGAAGAAAAGAATTTTTAGAAACGGTACACTTTTGGAGATATTTGCATCCTGTTTTTTCAGTCTTTACTGTACATTACAACATGTTTTCAAAAATTTCTTCCACGTCCTTGAGGAAAAACAGATACTCTTAAAACCTGAGATTTTCACCAGATAACATGACTTGAGCTTGGGCTTTGTGGAAACCACTGGCTATCAGAAACTTTGATAATACATTCAAAAGGCTTAGCAACAGAGAGTAAAAGAATGGGGAAATGAAGTAGAAAGGCTTCAGAAAGATTAAACTGCCGCTCTGAGTGAGTTGACTAGCACTGTTACTGAAATTAAAGTGAGGCTGGCCAGATGAGAGGAGATTGCAAAGATTTTATCGATTAACCTTTTGCAGGGAACACACATCTCATTTTTCCTGGTAAAACAGAACAGGCTCCAAAGAGCGAAGTGCTCAAATGCTCAAAGGAGAAGCAATGACAGGTTTTATGGCATTCCTAAAAATGCAGAAAATAATGAAAATGTGAGAATGTTGCCTCTGTCACACAATCCTTGCATTTTGATAGTATTATATAAAGATCTTATAGGGCAGCAGCACAAAAAATCCCCAGATCCAGCTAAGATATGTAGTTTTCTGTTTCCAGAATTATCAAACTCAGCAATAATTTTTTACAGGCAGCCGGGAAGAACAATGAAGAGCTGTATAAGAACGAAATTATCTATTCTGATGACAATTACTACCCTGAAGTTCAGAAAATTTGGAGGCACGTTGGAGCTAAGCAAAACCATCTTAGGAAAAGGGATAAGGTCCTTCATTTCATAATCATCACATCTAAGATGGGTATTATTATATAAGAACAAAAGGTCCCAGAGAAACATTGCCAGCACTTGACAGTTCAGGCATTGTGATCCTTCAAAGAGAAGCAGCAGAAGGATTAAACATCCAGTCTGCAGTAATTAGACCAACATCTAACTTTACAGCAAATTCACCTGGATTTTGCAAAGAGGCAGGAAGCCTGACATGTATCAGGACTGCAGAAAGGAAAGCAGAGAGAAAGAAATGAAATATGAAGTCCGGATGCTCTACTATGTCCAAGGAGCAAAAAGGACACCCAGGGGAGGAAGCGCAAAGCTGCCTTTTTCTGGGATGCAGTGTTCCTGCATCCAGACCCTTGGAGGAACTTCCAGAAAACTTAAAGCTGTTTGGGTTATGTATTATCTGGCAATGGACTCAAGGGGCCAATAAAGCAGCTGGGGATCTGTTTAGAGAAATACTATCTTCTGTGGCAGCAGTAAGAAGAAGGGGAGATTCTGAACCTAAATTCTTTTTCTAGCAAGCATAAGATCACTCCTCCACAGCCGGACAGTTCTCTTGCAGGCTGGCTATGTCAGGCTTAAGAGCCAAATCTTTGGTCTGTGGAGCCATCCCGTCAAAATAGGCAACAAGCAAAATAAGCAATAGGCAATAAACACCATGTTCTGCATTGTGCTACCATGGTTGGTTTAATAGGCAGATGCCAGGGAGATATATTTTGGATACTAGGAAAGGAAATAAGTGACACAATGAAGGTATTAAAAAGACAAGGCTGTACACTGGTTAAAACATGCAAGGAACTACTGATAGAAGAAGGGGCAAGTTGGCAGAGGAAAATACAGGCTGCATAAGTCAACTCCAGCTATTTCAGACTTGTCTTCTTTCTCATCCTCTGGTTCTTATTCTGAAAAGTAAAGGAGCAAAAACTAGCAAAAATATATAATATATTGCAACATTCTGAGCTGTTTCTTTTTCCTTCCTACTCTTTTAATACAAAGCAAAGGTTAGTCGGGGAATTTTCTGGAAAGGCAATTCTTTGCCTACTGCGGTTGTTAAAAATAGTAGTTATAGCTCTCAGCCTACTGATGTCTGAAGCCAGACAGCTTTTCTGCCCAAATAAATTTGAGTTCATGGACAACAGGTCTAAGTTATTTGCTGATCCTAGCTGAGAGTTTTCACCAGGTCAGGATGGCTCTATACCCAGAAAAAATGTAATGATAGCTGTGTTCTTTATTGCACCATATTGGATACATTTGCATTGCTATATCAAGAAGCTAAACCTGGAACTAAGGAGTTGCCTCTTTTTCTCTCCAGTCTCCTTTTTCTTAATGTCTTTGCCTCCAGAGGTAGGTCCGTACCTACACCTTAATGAACACCACAGCGTTTCTGTCTTTCTTGCGGGACAACAGTTATGGTGGTTTATCTTCTTTACATTAGTTTCTTTTTAGGAAAGTTAATACAAGCATATAGATTTGTATAAGATTTTGTGACTTGATAATGAGGCACAAATATTGAGCATTTAAAAAGTGACCTTTAATGTTTGTAGGTTTATAGTGAAAGAAGCTTTCAGTAGTATTCACACAGAAACAATTTAAAGGGCTGAACATCATGGAGCAGCCACAGTATTAGTTGCTGATTAACCTCTCTGAGGATAGACTCCTAAAACTCAGATGCTGGGAATGGGAGAAACGTGTGAAATTTAGACGGCAGGTTGTGGGCTAAAACCTCTGAAACGCCTCAGCCATGCTGTAATTAGTTACAGTGGTATGAACACCAAATTAGCTATGCACTAAGCTCAAGACACAGCCAAGCAGCCATAGAGACTTTAGAGCTGAATAGATTCTGCTTTGTTCAAATATAGCTAATACAAGCGACACATCTGCTGATGGTTAAAGAGCCCTCAGTGTGGCTGGGAGACAATGTATTGTAAATTGTATGAGCAAATTATTGTTGGCTCTGTCTGTTACTATGACAGTAATGGTGTGTAAATTATGAAGCTATTGCCAAGGTCAGGATGGACAGTATCTCAATGAGTAAGATACTAAGGTATAACTTTCAGTGTCATTCTGGCCAAATATAAATTTATGCTTACTGTGTTGTTTAATGTGGCACAGCTTAGGTCTCTGAAGACAGAACAGAAAACCATGCCGGCTTTAATTCTCAGTTGATTTATTTAAAGATAGGAATAGATACAAGTAACCCTGTATAGATAGCTATTTCATACGGAGTATTTACTCCTGTTCTGTACAGCCTTGTCATAACAGTGCAAAACATACAGAGGCATTCTGCTTATATGAATTTAACGTGACATAACTTATTGGTGCTAAGATTTGCTTGTATCTGAACTGTCAGAAGTATGAGATCATCCTTCTTTCTTACTTAAGTGGACCTTTTCCTCTAGAAAATATTTTAACCATAATTTCCATTACAGTCCTGCTTTAGGCATTACGTACTTGCACACACACACACAAAAAAAAAAAAAAGAAAAGAACATTTTCATCCCCTTCTCCAAACTTGAAAACACTACATATCCTGATATTCCACATCAGATGGAAAAGTAAATAAAGAAGAAAGAACGAGGTAAGATGGCAACTAGTTGTGAACAGTGTAATAAGCAATGGTCTTAGCAGCCGAATTGAGAATCAAGCATAATTGACCTAACTTGCTCCATATATTATTTATCTTACTTTGGAAGACATGCCTGGTTGCTTTTAATTTCACTACCACAGCCTAACAGTTGTTTTGGTTTATTTTCAGCTGTAATGTGTTTAGTAACACATCCAAGGAAAGCAGAGCACAAGGGTGAAAGCTTAGACAACTTGATCACAAATTACTGAATCTTGTGTTTGAATTCTGGAAGGAGGATTTAAAACAATCTAGAGCCAACCTGTTCCTGGGCCAACCTGAATAACTTTGGAGCAACTTTGTCAGCACTGAGCACACAAAGACTAAGACAGGCCCTGAAAAAGGCAGGCTGTGCAGTATGATGGTGGGGATCACTACCTGGTTCTTGCAGGTAGCTTTACAGTAATTCATTTTCCAGGTTGAGTAGCATAGCGACTTTGTTGAAAAGCAGCACTCTTAGTTTAGTGAAGCATATTTTTTAGAAACACAGCAGCAAATGCCAACTGAGATTGTTCTTCACCTTAATTTCTTGAATTAGACATATTATCTGACGCCAGATACTGGAGGACAAGGAGTGTTGCAATGCTGGAGAGCTGACGGGCCTAACAAAATGTCATGTTACAGTTTTCTTTACGTGTGGGTGAGGCTGAGCACTTTCCTCACATCATCGTCTGGCTCGCTGATTTTTCTTGGTCTGGAGTTCTCCTTAGTTACTGGCCTTCCAGTAGTCTTGCTCCCTTGTGCATGTCCTGGAAGTGTTTGAGTCCCTAGGTGTCTGCTGCCAGGCTCAAACCTCTTAAAGGAAGGCCAGTAATCCTACAGGACTCCATGGTATATATTGTTCCCCATGCTGTTTTTCAGCCTCAGAGCTGCTTGGATAGAGTCAAGCTGCTCCATTCCTAATTAAATGCCAAAGGCCTGCACAAGTCAAGCCCTGCCTCTCATACATTAGATTCCTTGTCCAGGCTCCCTCTTCCTTATTGATCTGAAAGGGATCTTCTCATTTCTTCTTTTCTCATTTGTGGCTTCAAGCTTGTGTGGAAACTTGTTGCGATCCATCTGTCATTTATGCTGATTTTCCCCCTTCTTCCTACTTTTGCTGCTTTCCTCTAGTTACTTGCTCTCTTCTGTCCCTCACCCCAAAATACTTCTATTGATCTCCTCCTGTGGATGAATGCCTTTTTTCTGAGGGGCCAAGTCAGGATATTGTAGAAGGCTTTTAGTTCCTTCCTATTCCTCTGATGCATTGGCACCTGTAGTCCTGGGCTAAGGCAGTAAGCAGCAGGCAATGCTGCAGAAAACACGTGTTGGCGAGCAACTACACAGCCAATAAGACCACCACAACATCACATTTCTTACAGTGCAGTGGTCAAAATTCACAACTGAAACCCTTAGATTCTCTACTCTTCTACCTATTTTGTCAGGCTACATCACCTCCATCATGTGGGGAACCTCACACTTGGTGATGCTCCTCTGATGAACACCTTGGAGGCAGCCAATCCAAGAAGTATGTCCAAGACCCATCCAGCACAAAACAATATTAGTGAGGTCAGGACAAAAAAACCCAGCAGTCAGCACCACTTTACAAATATGGTGTTATTCACTGCTAGGGAATGGGAAACCTAGGGCAGTTCTTCCCTTGGAACAGCACTGAAGGAGAAGAGTATTCACCAGCTTATGGTAATAAGGGGCAGTTCCCACTCTTCCTTTTGAAGCTGGGATGCTGTGTAGAAGTGAATGCAAGTTTCATAGACCTTGACAGATGACTTTATATCCAGGTAAGTGAGTGTAACTTGGGGGAGACCAGAGCTAGGCTCTAGTCCATTCCAAATGGTATAAGACTCTTCTCTGTAGCATTTTCTGTTGGCTTCCCAGTATAATCCCTCTTATCAATCTAATCTTCACCTGCCTGATAGTCCTGTGCACAGTGTAGAGAGCACCAGTGACGGTTCAGTGCTGTGGATTTGAGACTAATGGCCATGCAGTGTATAAGATAACCATTGTGATGCTTGTCATCAATTGCCCAAGTCCCTTTGTGGGTCAAGCCCTAGCTGTCTTATTAGAATCATGAGGGAGGCAATCAAGTCTTCAGTCCTCGGAAAGAAGTGTGTTACCAACAGCCGTCCCAGCTTCTCTCCCAAAATGGAAGATGCCCTTCTCTTCACCTTCGTAGCTCTGCCCAGTCAGCAGCTTCTGCTCTTTGCTTTTACTTGACTCAAATGTTCTCAGTTGCGAGTTGGTTCTTCCATCACAGTGACCGAATCACAAGGCAGACTAGGGCTGTGTATGACATACTGAATGGTATCACAAGAGTTAGTAAGTAAAGGCTTGTTTATTCAAACAAAATGAAATACAAGATAATGAATAAAATTCATTGATTTTTGCTTAAGAAAATAAGTCTGATGAGATTCATTTAAAGAGTAGATTTTTTGCCTGTGTTTATTTTTGAAAAAGTGCATGGATGCCAGAGTTCCAGGTATTTTTTTAGGTTAAGCTCATGAATTCTTCAGATGCGACTTTGAAGCTTTTTCCAACCTTTTGAAAGTATAAGTAATAAAACTGGGTGGGTTCAGTGCCTCAGATGGAATCTCCTAGACGTAAAATCCATCTACTAAGGTGTTTCATATTTTCTAAAAGCCGAAATCGTGCAAACTGCAGCCCCAACTACGAGGTGCTTGTTAAGCGTAGGCAGAAAACAGTGTCAAATGTTCTTTAGGCTGCCTTTTATAATCGCTTCTTGGCTCCACTCCTACAGGACCTCCTACAAGGAGGTCTTGGCCATGTTCTAAAATAATACATTTATCCATAGGCAGCAAAGGCTACAGCTGCAGCCTGCTGTTTGTGTGAGATTTAAACACCAATGGTCTTTTAACTTCTCTGAATTCCTCATTAAAATGCTGGTGTGATTTTCTGCAGCCACCTCAGCTGAGAGTAGCAGTCCAACAAAGCAGCAGTGGAAGAGATTGGCATTGTATGTTTCTCTTTGAAATGTGGCAAACTGAGGAATAAACTTGGATCTCCAATCAAGAAAAATTGGAGAAGTAAAAGTACGTTCACCACTAGCTGCTGTGAGTAGGGATTCTGTGGAGGCAGCTCTCTAGCCAGGAGCTGGTAGTGAGAGAGTCAAGGAAAGACTGCAGTCTTGAAACGCTGCACATCTTTGTAGATGCTGTTGTCTTTTTAAAAAAAAGGATTTTTGTATTGCAGTGTTTTCTCTAGCTGGGCTTGCTCGTTTTTAACACATGAGCTAGTCTGCCTTCGCCATCTATTCAGATCTCTGGAAGTGCAGAGAAGGATAGGAATGTCAGGACTTGATATCTATGTATATGATTATGAACAGGTTTATTTGTCCAAGTAATAATGAAAACCAATGGCCTGAAACTGAAGCCAGACAAAGTCAAATTGGAAATAAGACATGAGTTTTTAACAGGGAAAAGATCAGTTTTTGGAAAATACCGCTGTGGGGAATGTTAGTGTATCCATCTCTGGACATCTTCAAATCAGACCAGACCCCCGGCACTAGATCTGTGTGCTGGACTCACCAGAGCCAGGTGCAGATGCCTTAGCCAAGCAGAACCTGCTGGGCTCAGCACAGGAGTAACTGGGTGTGATTTAAAGACCCGGGAAGTCAGACTATGTGATCCAGTTCTAGAGTTCTAGCACATCCTCCTCACTTTTTGAATATTAGCAGCTTTGTAAGGAAAATAAGAGCACTGAAATCCAGCGCAAGTTGAGATTGACAGGCTCAACTCTATTACATCTGTTTGCTTTTACTAGATGTGTAATGACGCAGTTAAAACATACAGTAAATAGTTCTATTTCAAGTCTCCTAAGGTACGTGAACTTTTGAAAGCAGTTTCTCAAGGATAGCGTGTACCTGATTTATAGACAATTCCTAAGGCCAATTTAGTCAGTTTTGTCATATTTTTATCACTTGTGCTAGAGTGTAACAGATTTCCTGCCTGGTCCTTGTGAAGTGATAGTTCATCAACTAAACGAAGGCCTGGATCTGTTCTTGGATGCACAATGTAGTACGGCGTGACACATTCAGGTGTACTGAAATGGACGGGACCCTCTGCTGAGTATTAGGATGAAAGTTTCAGAGTCAGACTGGCAGTTAATATTTGTTACTCACACGCAACCAGAAACATTAGAAGATACTGTCTGTTTTCAAAAGCTTAAAATAAAAAAATCTGAGTTTGACATTCTTACAATGATTATTCTGAGACGAGTCCATGGTGGCCCCAGCAAAGCCAGAATTGTGCGCAGCATGAGTGACAGCTGTGAGAATCAGCCTTGTTACCAGAGAGGATAATTAGGTATATAGGAAAAAGAGAAAGTTGAAAGCACTTGGAATTAGAAAGCATTTTTTCCCCTAACATCCCTTGAAGAAATGCCTATATCCCTGACATGGAATTAAACTTTAAAAGTGTGCTTGATTTTATTTATTGTTCAGAATATCTGTGATTCTGCCCATACTTTTAAAATGGCAATCACAGCCAGTATTGCATGACTTTGGGATGGCTTTGTTTCCGAAAACCTTTATTATATGGTTTGTTGCACTTTAAAATCCTTCAATCTCTATAGGCACTTGCACAAATCTGCTTAGCTATATAAAGCTTTTTTAAAGGATTGTTATTTGGTGTTCTCCTGACTTTGGAAAGGCCATGAGAATTAAGTGGCTTAATAAATATTTTAGAGTGCAAATTATAATTAGGAATTAGGAAAAGGAAGCAAATTGCGGCTAAGAGGAATTCTCCTACTCTGGTTAGGTAGCTACTGGGCCTGAAAACTTTGTACTGCTTGTGAAATTTTTTTTTTTTTTTTTTTTTTTTTTTTGGTGGACAAAAGAGTTAAAACCCATCAGTGCTTATGAAAGAAAGCATCATATGTGGCAAATTATCACTGTACAGTACATAACTGAAAGGGAAAAGATCTGCAAGACTTCACCCAGAATTTTATTGGCCTTGATGTACTGCTGTCCCAGAAGAAGTTGAGTCTGGTTGGGAAACTATGTGAAGGGGTAACCACTGATGTGGATCCAGTACATGCAGCAGTCAAAAGGGAAGGATAATGTAGCTGAGGACATTACTGAAGAAGGCTTTGGAAAACAAAGGTTGTCATCAAACTGTAACACTAAAAGGCACTATAGTAGGAGTTTAAGACTAGGTGTAGAGCTGAAGGAGTGTGAGTTAAAGTGTTGTGTGCAACTGAATTTCTGCTCACATAATTATGTTCCACCTTCTCGTTCAGGTTCAGTAGTGTAAAGCATTTGTCACATCCTAGCCTAAAATACTGCAAAGAGCTTCTGTGCTTTGCTAATCATTTATGACAGGTTGTCCTAGAGGCTGAGCACATTTCAGCGGTGGATGAAGAGGTCCCTGTGTACCTTGGCCACGTATCAGCTTAAGTTTGTAAAACGCTTTGGAATCCTTTGGGGCACAAGGCCATGTAATGTAAGGCCATTATCATGTTTGCTGAGAAAGCTGGCTTTGCCGCCAAAAATGACAAAATCTGCTTTAAACTTTGAAAGACTATAGCTAGAATCTGCATTAAAATAGTGCAAGAACAAACTAAAATGGGACTTACCGGTAATTTCAGTGTTGCCTTGGCACTGCCTCTTCCCCATGTAGGCAATGTTGATCCTATTCCTTTTCACCGTCTTCCTCTGGGTTCTCCAAAGTCCGTGGCTATAATCATGGGGTGGACTTGGCAGCGGTGTGTAGGACCTGGAATGTGTTTTTCCAGCAGCCGTGTCTGGATTTGTGGCTGACTTCTTTGGCTGACGCCACTGCTGCCTCTGCTGGCAGACAGATCTTCTCGGGGGCTGTTTTGGGTTCACAGGGCTGTCAGCTCACTTTCTGCTCTGCCCTGGATGCCGTTTTCCTTGAGTCACGCTTCTTTTTGTTTTTGAAAGACTGTGTTTGTGGACGAACTTTCTATTATGAAAACACATGATATGGCAAAAATCTTTCTCTATTTCAGGGTTATTATAAATGTTTCCCTGTGAACCAAGAGTAAATGTGCATGTTTGCTCAGAAAAGTAACTGCTGCTGTAGACGTGGTGATTTCCAAATAAAGTTGCTTGCCTGGGGACCTTCTGTGACAAATTCTGTCACTGGTATTGTGGCAAATCCCAATTCCCGTGACAAAAAAAATGCCCTGTAGTGCCCTTTCCTGAAATAAGACCTTGATCTGCAAAGGTATTTAGGTGACTAACCACTATGTAGGTGCCTCATTTCCACTGACTCATATTAAGCGCACTAACTGCTTTTAAGGATGTGGGCTTAAACCTTGCAGGCAGCCAGAGGCAGGAGGTCATGCGGGTGATGCCAGCTCGGCAGGACAGATTCTCGCTCACAGTCCTGGATTTCCACCTCCTGCTCCTTTGCTGACTAATGGCTTTGCTGGAGCTTTGGTAGATTGCTGTGAGTAGTTTCACCAGGGGATGGGATATATTTATTCATATTAAACTGAAAGACCCCCACTGCACCCTGCTGAGGGTGAAACAAACTCTTAAGTTTGTTTTTTTTCTTTCTCTGAGATTTTGAAACATTTTTCTTTTTAATTCTTGTGGATTTTTTTCTCCCGTAGATGTATGTTTGTTTGTTTGTTTGTTTGTTTCTTTCTTTCTTTCTTTCTTTCTTTCCACTTCTCCTTCTTTCACTTTTTAGATTCCTTCCTTCAGAGATGGCATGGAAAAGAAAGCAAGCAGGAAAGTAAGGGGAAAAAAGCTAAAAAATAGAAAAACTGTGAAAGGACAATATATTTCAATTTGGAAAAGCAGCCTCTACTTTTTAGAAGTACTTTGAATGGAGAATTGGGAACTGTAATCTTGATAACTGAATTGAGGCAATACTTTTCAACATACGTTAAAACTGTTTTTAGGGAAAAAGGGTTTCCCTTTCTATGCTAGATCCTCTTAATGAACATTTTGCATCTTAATGTCTGTACTCCTTAGATGAAGCTGTGAATGTCTAATCTAGGCCATACTGGCATGTCAACAAAGTTCATTTGGCTTGTACCCTCTTTTGACTGTGGCCTCTGGCTTTCCAGCAGGAGAGGCATTGATTTACTCCTGGGCTTTTCTCTCAAATGTGCCAGCTCTTGATATAAGCTCCTTTCCTGCACTGTTGAGTAGCTAATTGACTAGCATTAAAGTCCACACCCCTATGTCCCTTATACGACTGAGCTTGACTCTAATTATTTCCAAAACATATATATGCATAGAACGTGTTTTTTGAGGAGAACTTTCCCTGGAGTCCACCTCAAGTACATTTTTATCTTTTGAACCTTCTAATCCATCTCTAAAACACAGAAGCAGGGCTAAGAGGGAATTAGTAAATAATGATATGGCTTTGTGCAAGAGTAGTGGGAATATCAAGTTCCTCTTTTGCAAAGAAATGGGAATTCCAGCTTTCTGACAAGGAGCAAACTTTTCTTGCTGTAACAGGAAGTCTGAGCAGCAAAGGAGAAGTACAAAATAACATTTTCTGAAGCTGCAGAGGAAAATGGGCATCCCCAAATTCTGGATTAAAACCACAGTGATTTATACTTTCATTAGGTAGACATGAGAATGACATAGCAGAAGATAGTGGTTTTCTGTTAGTAATTCCAACTTTGCTTCCTAAACAATTGTTTAGGAACAATTTTTTGGTGGGTTTTTGTTTGTTTTAAATGTGAAGTGCTATGGGGTTTTAGTAATTTTAAAAATACCTGACAGAAAATACCTTCAGGAAGTGTTTATGAGTAAAGTGTGCATAAGGGTAGTATATTGTTTGAATTAACATATTAGACAAATAAGGTTAAGTGATGTAAATGACTAATTCAGTTGAATGAGTCTTCACTTGTCTTTTGCATTTTGATTTGTAAATATCATAAAGGAAGGGATTATCAAACAATAATAGCTGGCAGGCTCTCTTGCCAGCCAGCCACAGATAGATAACTAATGGGGTTTTTTCTCTGATTTGTCCAGTTTGCTCTCAAAGTTACAAGGAACAATAAGACTCTGCTGCTTTTCTTCAGATACTTTTCTCTAATTAACAAAGCTCATTGTTAAGAATTTCCCCTAGTATATTAATTTTCTGCATTTTTAGTTACACCTTCTTGTTCCAGCCTGGTTATTTATTCCCATCCTTGGTGTTTACACTCTTCAGATACTTCAAGTGGTTAGCATATGGCTGTTGGACATTGTGCAGACAATCGAACATCATTCCTTTAATCTCTCCTCATAAATCAGCCCCTCCAGCTGTTCAGTCATTTTTATGGCTTTTTTTCACATACCCATCATTCTGTTACTCTCTTTCTGGTATTGAAGTACCCAGAATTTTGCAGAGATTCCTGCACATAATCCCCCCAGAGGGAGGCTGAGTCATTCACCTCTGGTACAGTATCTGTGGCCACATATGCAGCTAGCTATGAATTCCAATTTGGGTTACTGTCTTGCATCTGATAACTTGGTGCTTTGTAACATGTCTTTCATTCTGGTTAAACTAGAACAACATTTTGGGCTGTCTGAAAGCTTGAATTAATAAACGGTATTTAGAAATTTTAGGAGAGATGCTGTAAATTAGTGATCACAGATTTGCATAAAAACCACAAATAAGGACTAGATGTGCTTTTGCAATGTCAGGAGGAGATAGAAAAGGAACACATGCTTTGACACAGCTTGTAGGAAGGAGATGTAGTTCTCACATGCACTGGAGGATAATTGGTAGCTTTACTAAATAAGAAAAATAAGTCGGGAAGGATCGAAGACATCATCTAGTCCATTATCCTGCCCAGAAGGAGGATGCAGTATAGCTGTTTCTCCTGATGGGATTATCTTTCCTGTTATTAAGGACATCCACGAAAAAGATGGATTTCTATTCCAGTATATACAAAGCAATCCTGCTAGAAGGCTTTCCCTGTTTTCCAACCTGTGTAATTTTGATTTTCAGGCTTCTCAGGAGGATTAAGAGTTGCCTTTTTTGCTACTTTAAATTATAACATTGATGAAATATGGGGCTGGGACCTGGGTGCACCTGTTCCTTGCAACAAAAAGAAGACATAAATGATGAAAGAAATACAGTTACTATGTGGCCTGTCATTATTAATCTAGTCCTCTAGTCACAAAATATTTGAGCAGCCATGATCAGTGGCCTGGGAGAGAGATGCTAACAGGAAGAAGTACTATCAATTCAACAAGAAAGTCTTTATCCATGCCAGAGTCCCATCTGCTGGTAAAGATGATTGCAGTAGTGCTGTGCTGATTTGCACCAGCTGAAGGTCTGTGGTCTATGCAGACTGAGTTTGTTTGAAAAATACAGAACTGTGGTACAAATTTAACCTGAGCTCCTTGCATGTGTACCCAAAGTTTCCTCTGAACTAGCTAAACTTCAGGTGTAAAATAATATCAATTCAAAACTGTCCTATTGGATAAAAACAGCAGTGCAAAATGCAAAGCCAGCAAAACTGCCCTGAAATGCTGTAAGAAGTTATTTCTTTTTAAGTACTCTTTAGCATACTTAATTATTTGGGGAGCAGGGGGCTGTAAGTACATTGAAAATGTAGTTTTATTGATACTTCAATCCCATATTCGAGCTAGTGTCTGGAAATACAGGGAGAGATCATGGAGAAAATGCTACCCAAGTCTAGAAAGTGTTCAGTGATCTGGGAAATGATCCAGATTGGATATTCAAAGCAAAATATAGCACATCTCTTGAAAGTCTCAGAAGTATTCCAGTTCCCATGTAAGTATTAGCATTTACTGAAAATGTAGTACAGGCATACACGTGGGTCGTTCTTATCCAAAACCAGGCTCATTTGATGAATAAGTAAACACTTTTAGAAGTACTCAATTTCTCATTTGTGAGGTGTGGTTATTGTAGAAATCAGGTGTTCAGATAATTACATGCCATACTTTCTGCCATTTGCTGCTCATAAATTAATTAATTGTAATATCCTCTGGGTGGATGAGTCTGGAAATTTCTCCCCCAGATTATGTACCCAGAAAACATATAAGAAATGCTTCATACCTTAGACAAGAGTGCCACGGACAAGAGAAGTTCTTTGGAATATGCACCTATCAAGTGGGAATAAGACTATCAAATGTCAAGAGTGTGCACCAACATTGTCCCCAATGTCCCTTTAAAGAGTAACAACAAAGCAAATGCAATAAAATGGCGCCCCGTCTCACAGCTCCGTAACTCACAAAATCACAACACACTGCCACATAACTTTGTAGAGCTTGGTTTACCCTACCTTGCTTTAAGCACCTAATTGAAAGGGCTAAATAATGAGTGAGGTCATTCAAGAAGTTCTCTATAGTCAATGGAAATTGATGGACACCACTAGAAGGCAATGCAGGTCTTAAAGTCTAAACTGTAGCATTGGTAGAAACCAGTTCTTCCTTCCCCAAATCAAACCTGAATATATATTTTAATTAGGAAAAAAAACCCCCAAAACCAAACAACTAAACTAAAAGACAAACCTTAATAGTCTGCTAAAACCACACAGACTGACTCTCTCCCACAACCCTCTCCCAGTCAGTCATCTCACTGTGGGAGTCTGGGGAAATGGATAACGATGTACAACAGACCTCAAAATCAGTAAAATCAGACTCTGGGGAGCGAAGGGAGGAAAGAAAACTTCAGAATCAAAACTCAGCTGAATAGAGGCAAAGAAACACTTCCCTTGGTGTGCAAGCTACACTGTTGTTGTTACTGTTCAGTTGGCCCTCTGCTGCAAGGGCATAGTGCTGACTTATGTTCAGCATGTTTTCCATCAGGATGCCCTGGTCCTTTTCTGCCAAGGGGTTGAGCTCTAGCCTTTATTGCTGCATGGAGATATTCCCTTCCAGGTGCAGGACTTTCTATTTTCCTTAGCTGAACCTCATGAGGTTCCTGTCAGACCATTTCTCCAGCCTGTCCAGGTCCCTCTGAACAGCAGCCTGTGCTCCTGCATATTGACTGCTCCCCCCAGTTTGGTATCACCCATGAAGAGGCTGGGTGTGTCCAGTCACTAGTAAAGTATTGGCCTTGCTGAGATCAAGATGTGCAACGCCTTTTGCTCTTCCCTTGTCCATGGAGCTGGTCATAGAAACCAGTCAGATTGGTCAGGTACAATTTGCCCTTGCTAAATCTCAGTCACTTTCTTGCCCTTCATGTGATCAGAATGGCTTGCCAGAAGATTTCTTCCAAAATCTGCCTGGGGGCTGAGGTGAGGCTGACTGACCCAAGTCATCCTGCCTGCCCTTCCTGAAGACAGGTGTGAGATTTGCCTTTTTTCAATCATCAGGAACCTCCCCCGACTTCAGTGACCTTTCAAAGATGATGGCTCTTTTGCAACAATGTCAGCCAGCTCCCTTAGCACCCTCAGATGCATCTGATCTACTCCCATGGGTTGCATGTGCTCAGTTTGCTTAAGAGTCTCTGACCCTGTTACCCTCTCCTGTGGGTACGGTGTCATTCCCAGACTCTGCTGGTAGCCTTCAGGGGCTGGAAGGCCTGAAGATACACCTGCCCAATGAAAACTGAAGGGAAAACAAAACAGATGGACTACTTCACCCTTTTCCATGCCCATTGTCACTCAGTCCCTTGCTCCATTGAGCAGAGAGCCCACATTCACATTAATCTTCTCCCCATTGGACGTAATTCTCTTCCGTAAATATAAAGACAGAGCAGGGTGATTAGCTTATTCGTCACTAATTTTCAAAAGCCTAGAAAACAATGACTTGAATCATACTTCAGATTCAGATAAACCTTTGTTTTGTGATTGACTGTTGCCATTACCGACCCACACTGCGCTGGGTGCAGCCCGGGTTGGTGGCGTGTTTGCACTGGTTGACAGCTGACTTCAGCAGCCCGGCAGGGTAGTGCCACCACATTGCACAAGGAGCAAGGGCTTTGATCACGCATCAAAATCAGGGTTTTCAGGCTTTTATTCTTTGTTGTGTTCTGACTTCTATACTGGTTTTAATTACTTGCAGAGTGATTCATGGCAGAGAAACACAGCTCTGTGATCAGTGCGGTCTCAAGCAGTTACTTGGCTTCTGATGATGTGGATCACCAGAAGTCTTCCAGCTCTTTGGAGGTTCCTGCTGGTGTGCAGAGGAACATGCGCTTGGGTTACATGTCATGTACAGCAGTTTTGTAGGGTCTAACTTTTGACATGAAATGGTATTAAGTCAAATAAAGATGTTAAAGATTAGTTTTTTCTTATGAGTTAACACTAAAGGAAGATGGTACAGAAGACTCCTGTAAAGTATTTAAAAGCACTTAAGGGAAGAGTCGTCTACATAGAGAAGTCATTCTTCTGCTGTCGTTCTGCAACGCCTTTCTTTTAGGGGCAATTTTACTCACAGCAGACACACTGTCAAAGCAGATGTTGCCTTTATGGGTTCTTCCAGCGCTCAGTGCCTCTTGAATGTTGGGCTGTGCTGTTGGATTGCTGATTTAGTTCAGGCTTTACATATCAAGGATATCATAAAAAAATCAAAACAGGTGACTTTTAACCTGAACAGAGCAAAACAAGGCAGGAAAGAAGCATTTTCTATCCTGAAACTCCTAAAGACAATGCTTTATATAATATTTGGGGGGTGCCGTGGGGGTTATCATGATAATAGTGAGTGGAATGAGATGTGGTATTTATGAGAATGTAAAAATTAAATAGGTGAAAAAGAAGAAATAGTTTATCTCATTAACCTCTCTGCCAGTGCAGTCCTTCCTATAATATCTGCTGTAATAACTATTCCAGGAGATTTTTGCCTGCCAGGAGAGAGACGTTTCCATGGAGCATGCAACACGCCGAGGGCCTGTGCGGCTCCCAGCGAGAGCGAGGGACGGATTCCAGGTGACTTTAATGCCTTTTCAATCCAGGTCTAAAGCCTACAGTTAGCCTGAGACTACAGTTAAATCAGACCTTCCTGTGCTTAAAGGCCCAGATCCGCTGTAAGAGGCAGTGCCAGATTAGCGAGGCAAAAATGACTTTATAGATCTTTAGGCTGCTGTAAAACTATTATAAATTAATCTTGGCTACCTGTGAGCTCAAAGAGTACATCTGGTAGCAAGGGAGGAATGCAGTATCAATACTACACCCTCTAGCTGGAGAAGGGAAGGTGGCATACAGCCACTATTGCTGCTTTGAATTACCCAGTACTTCCCCTCTGTGGAGAACCATCAGGAGAGAAAAACTGCTGGGTTTCTGGCTCTTTTGCACCACCGAAGTGGCAAAAAACAGCTGGAGCAGATCTGAGAATGAAGCTGTACAGCTCATTTCATTTAGCACACTAATATATTTTTTTTCCTGTTTCTGAGCTGTATGGCAAATGGCAAAACTTTCGATTTGCTTTAATTACACAATATGTTAAAATATAACTAAGCACTCATCATACATTAATTACCAACAGATTTCTGAAGACACTTATTGACATTGAATGATTACATAGGAGATGTGTGTCTCTTACAAAATGGATAATCCTCAATAAGTTTATTTCTTGCAATCATTCTGTAATTATTTTACGCTAACTATATTTAGCTTTGGTAGCATAAATCATAAAATACCAAATTATTATTTAAAACAATATTTTAAAAGTCTAAGCTATGTAAGTTAATCCTACAGAAATATGTCTTCAATAATCAACTGGTATTTTTTAAAAAATGCAATTAGAATCTTATTAAATCTAAATTAAAAGCTTACATGAAAAACAATTTAAAAATAGATATTGAAACCTAAGAATTCACACTCTTCAGTGTTTGCTCCTATTACAATGCACACTTAAGAATTTGTTAATTTTTTCCAGGTGGACAAAAACAAAAAGGGTTTAAATTTGTAGCTAGTTTCAGATTTTAAAGTAAACAGGCTATTTAAATGGAAGGACATGGTTTGCCCTGTTTTACCCATATGGGAACATTTAATTTTAAACACATCATAAAAATAAGGCAGATGATTAACATTTTTAAGCAACTTTGTGCCATTTGAAGGGAGATTTTATTTTCATTTCAGACACTGAACTTGTTTTTTCCAACATGTAAATTCTAGGTCAATGATAGGCACAGGGAAGCGAAAACAAGGATGTGGTGGGCAGGTGTTCATTTTCACAAGATGAACTGAAGTGAAAAAAATCTGTAGAGACCACAGGGTATGAGGGCATAAAATACAGCAAGTGCTCTCAGTTACTGGAGTGACGCTGAGCTTGATGCAGCTGGTTAAGCCTAAAGCCATAGTTTGCTCTCCTTGCTTTAATGGAAGGGCAAAAATCCCAGCTCTTAGTTATTGCTAAGCCAGTTTTTGGTCAGTACTTCCAAACTGGGCTATTATGAGGTTCTCCTACCATGCCACATAATATGTTTATACATTGAAATCTGAGCTTGGCATTTATTCTATCCACAGGGCAAAAGCCGAATTAGACATAGAAGCAGAGAGACTCCTGTGGAGAAAGCAGCAAGAAAGGGCAGCATATGAATTCTTTCTGGTGTTGCATGGAGACGTGTAATACATGAACTATAATTGCAGGCTGTGCCTTTTGAGCTCAGATGTTCAATAGTTGATACTTTCACATGCTGATATCTGGATAACATAATAGCTATGTGACAATCATGATTTTACTGACTTTCAGTCACTGCTAAGTATTTTTCAGACTTTCTGAGAAATTTTGCCATCTTTACTATATATTCCATGAGCACAGAAGTCTCTCTAATGTCCATTGTTCTCAAAGGATTGCCTTTGGGAACTCAAGGGATGCTTGCTTGCTTTTTTGTGAAATATAATTAACTTAATGGAAGAGAAACAGGCTCATTGGAGCAGGGTATCCTTAGAGCATTTCCAACAATTTGGGGTGCATTTTCTGAAACATAAATTTTCTTCTCAGCTGCAGGATTGGGTCATTTGTCTACTTACTCCTAATGAAAGCAGTGAAGTGACTGGAACATGGTTTTCTTTCTCTAGAAGCAAGCAAAATAGCTTGAGCTGGTACCCTATCATCATCTCTATGATTCATCTATCTCACTGGATGTCAAAGGCAGGAGGGTGGTCTAGCAGCAATAAAAGGGAGGCATCATAGACAAACACAGAATGTGTCATGACCTTTCATATCCACTGTGCAACAGCATATCCTCCACACCTCTCTATGTTAGCCTATGTGTAAATGCCTGTAAATGTATGTGGCTTATATGTCAATTTTCTTGGGGAGTTATTTTTTGGGTTTAGTTGCAGTAGAGACGCTGAGCTATTAAAGAATATGAGAAGCAGCAAGTAGAAATACCTAGAAAGAGAAGGGTCTCCGTAACGTGGGAATTTGCGGTCATGCTAGGAAAGGGTGTAGGCTGGCTAAGATTGGCTGTCTGGCAGATGTATAGGCTGTGTTCTGTGAAAGAGACCTCTTGGTAGTTTGAAATACTGCCATACCCACAAGGGCTTGTATGCAGAACTTCACTGGAAACACACCCTGAAGGTCTGAACCAAAGGGCTGCTCCTTTGCTGGGGGAATACTTGCTTTCCTTTCTGGTCCCATTGAAGTGTACTGTAGAAACTGCTGATGTGAATTAAGTATTTATTAGCATAGAAAATACTTGTGTAACATAGTCCCTAATGCTTTCCATTGCCTGCTGCAATGGATAGGCTTGGTATTTAAATCCTTCTTTTGTCTAAATAAGGGAGTACCCGCTTTCTGCTTTACAGAGGGCTTGCTTTCTAGGAAATGATTTGTAAAAAGTGCCTTTCAGTCTTCTTGCTGTCTTCAGAAGACCGTTGCAGTTACTGAATATAGATGTCCCAAGTAAAATATCTGCCTGCCTATAAGCAGCGGATTAGGTTTAAGGACACATTTGATCCGCCCTTCTACCTTTCTGAGCCTTTGATATATGCTCCAGATAAAGACTTAAAACTCTTACTGTTGTGCTCCTGTGGACGTCAGGAAAGAGTCCTGACGGCTGTAACATTCATGAGATGAGATGAATGCTCTGTTCTTGTTCCCCAGCCTGTGGAAACTCAAAGCCCAAAATATTGGATCAAGTCATCCTTATGGTAGTGCAGTTGGGTAGCCTTTGAAAAGTCTGTTCAAGAACCTCCAAAACTAATTTACTCTTTCTCTTTTCCAGATGTTATTAATCTCCATAGACTACAAAAGAGTCTAGACAACCAGCTTAGTCAAAGATGCTTAACGCTGGGTAAGCACCATACCACTGCAGACCCTATTGCTCTTCAAAATCTCAACCTGAGTATGTCTCATGGTGTTTAGCTCTGTTTGTCCCCTTTGCACCTCTGCCTGCTCTCCTGAGTGGTGGTAGAGGTCTTAACATCTATGGTAGCTCCTTTCTAGCTGGAAATAGCCCTTTCCTGAAAGCCTCCTCTTACTTTCTCTCTACAGGATTGGCCACAACATACGTGTGTATAAAGGACTGGAGCCCAAACACTACAACCAGGAATATGGTGGACTTGATAGGAAGGTCTCTGCTGATTCTCATGCTGGAATGTTTTATGCTAGGATTCCCAGTAGAAATCTCAAATATTTATTCTTAAGATGACAATGTTTCTTAAGTTCACTACCTTACATTTTTCTGTAGTATCCATCTATATAATCTATAACCCAAATAATGACCAGAACTGAAAAAGTGATGAAAGAGAGGAAAGATATACATAGTTCATTATCATTATGATATTGAAAGATTTTAATTTCAGATATATGGGTGAGGCAAATGTATGTTACATATAAGGAACATAAAAATTGTAAGTGCTGCTTTATAGAAGAAAATATGTATTTATGTATTTCTCAGGCTCACTTTCAGTTTGGCAAACACTGATTTCTTTTGAAATGGCTTTTGTATGATGAATATCTTTTGAATTTCTTAAGCCTTTCACATACCCTATGATTAAAGCCTGGGGAAGTTGAAAGAGTGGATTTCCTTGGGTTGCAAATCAGATGTCGTAGTTTTTACACCGTATTTATAAGGAATGAGAAAAATACTCCTGTTTACCCTTTCTCAGCATCTTGCTGGCACAGACAACAGGTGAACACGAGCTGCTTCCTCTGTTTTTGTGAGCCTCTGATTTACAGAGTTCTTTTTTTCATAGGCAGTAATGTGAGAGCGCTGTGGGAGAATGGGTCAGTCACTTCCATCTCTCTTCAGCATTTTATCCAGGGTGGATGGGTCAGCATGACAAAGGCTATCTAATGTCAGAACTTCTGAATTATTCAGGGTTTTTTCAGAGGCTAAACAGAAATTCCTATACTGGCTGAATTATTAATCTTGTTCATTTATGTGTTTAAAGAATCTTGAAATTAAAAGTGCAGTATGAAAGCAGTGGCCTTTTTTTTTCATATTTTTCCAACTGTAGGTTTGATTTTGCTTCCTGATAGCTCTTTCTAAGTGTATATTTATACTTCATCCCCAGAATTTCCTGTGGTTTGAAATTCTTTTGCTGACATGAAAACAGTTGTGATTTGAAAAGCAGAACTGTGTTGAAACTGGTAATACATAAAGCAGTTGAACTTATTAATATGGCTCAGAAACAGGATAGTAGTAAAAGGTGCCATTTCCTATGTGTAAATGGAAAACCTATGAAATGAAGGGCTGGGAATCTCTTGTGATTGCATTGACAGACCAGGCATATAGCAGGATCCACTTATAGAGGCTGACTTGAAGGACCTAAAGATCCAGTGTCAGTCCCAGCAGAGACTCTATGTGAATTTTGTTTGTACAAGGGAGTGCAGTAGATGTAATGAGGTAGCTAAATGCTCCTTCGGAAGCTGTCTCTTTGGGACCCCGTTGTTACATTTCTGCTACCAGATGCAAGAGAGGAGATGTGAAAGCCTTGCCATCCCACCTCACCTTGCCTTGCATCTTCTTAGCATTGGCTTTTTATCAGGGCTGTAATAAGACTCTACTCAGTGTTAGGTATTTTCAATAACCCTTCATGAAGTAGGATGCTGTGGGACTCCTGTAAGGCATTCAGCTCCCTCCTCTCCCCCCACATGAATTGCACTGGTCGAACACTGCTCTGCATGACTCAGTGCATTTCTGGCCAAATGTGTCTTAATGTACATTTTCTTGCCAAGCAGCAATGTCCCCTTCCTTAGTTAGAAGCATATTTTTTTCTTTACATTGTTAAATAAAAGGGTGAATTCCAGAGCCCCTCACTTCTTTCTGCAGACATCACATCCCCAAAGCGTAAATTTATCACCTGCTGAAGGGAAACGTTTTTGTGGGAGCCACTTGTTAAAATATTGGCACCGTCTCCCTGCCTGGGCCACCCACGCAGCCCGGCTGCCTGGAGGTGTTTCCATCGTCATGCACTACGTTATCGGCTATACTGCACCGTGCTCCCTGCCCCTCCCAAGCTCAGCACATGATCCGAGCCCCGAGTTTATGGCATTGACCCCTTAACTGCACTCCTCTCTTCTCCCCTTCAGGAACTAGATGGCTTTTATTTCAGTGTTAATACATGTGGTAGATGAGTGTTCCTGCTCAGACATGACCGCTCTGTGCTAGCTGCAGATGTATGTTTCAGAGGTGTTAGAACAGCTCAGGAGAAAGCCAGGTTGAAGCTAGCCCTTAAATGAATAGATGCAAAGAGAACATAGAAAATATCTTTTCTCTCTACATGATGTCTGTAAAGCGATACTCAGCTGTGGCAAGTTGAAGAAACATTTATTTCAGCCTTGTGGCCTTTAAAGGGCCAGACAGGGCAGAAGAAGGGATAGTCCCTTGCTTTTTAGTAAACCGCTCCTAGAAATAAGAAACCTTTATTCAGTTTGCATGGCCAGGTTTTGGTAGCAGGGGGTTACAGGGGTGGCTTTTGTGAGAAGCTGCTAGAAGCTCTGCCATGCCTGACAGAGCCAATGCCAGCTGGCTCCAAGACAGATCTGCCAGGAAAAAGCCTGCACAACAGCAACTGCAGCCGGAGAGAAGAGTGAGAACATGTGAGAGAAACAATGCTGCAGACACCCAGGTCAGTGCAGAAGGAGGGGCAGGAGGTGCTCCAGGCGCCGGAGCAGAGATTCCCCTGCAGCCCATGAAGAAGACCATGGTGAGACAGGGTGTCCCCCTGCAGCCCATGGAGGGAGGATGAGGGGGTGTAGAGATTCCACCTGCAGCCCATGGAGGACCCCACGCTGGAGCAGGTGGAGGCACCTGAAGGAGGCTGTGGCCCCATGGGAAGCCCACGCTGGAGCAGGCTCCTGGCAGGACCTGTGGCCCCGTGGAGAGAAGAGCCCACACCAGAGCGGGTTTGGTGGCAGGACTTGTGACCCCGTGGGGGACCCACGCTGGAGCAGTCTGTTCCTGAAGGTCTGCACCCCATGGAAGGGACCCATGCTGGAGCAGTTGGTGAAGAACTGCAGCCTGTGGGAAGGACTCACATTGGAGAAGTTGGTGGAGGACTGTCTCCCATGGGAGGAACCCCATGCTGGAGCAGGGGAAGAGTGTGAGGAGTCCTCCCCCTGAGGATGAAGAAGTGGCAGAGACAACATGTGATGAACTGACCGTAACCCCCATTCCCTGTCCCCCTGTGCCGCTCAGGGGGAGGAGGTAGAGAAAATGAGGAGTGAAGTTAAGTCTGGGAGGAATGGAGGGGTGGGGGGAAGGTGTTTTAAGATTTAGTTTTTATTTCTCATTATCCTACTCTGATTTGATTGGCAATAAATTAAATTAATTTCCCCAAGTCGAGTCTGTTTTGCCCGTGATGGTAATTGGAGAGTGATCTCTGCCTCTCCTTATCTCGACCCATGGGCCTTTCATTATACCTTTTCTCCCCTGTCCAGCTGAGGAGGGGAGTGATAGAGCAGCTCGGGTGGGCACCTGGCCTCCAGCCAGGGTCAATCCAACACACCCAATGTATTACCTTGAAGATGGAAAGAATAGGCAGGTGTCAGGGATCCCACAAAGACTTGATGTTTTCTCTGACTGCTGGTAAGTGTCTGAACCCTTGGAAACCCCCGTTCTCTGCTGCAGCCAAAGCAGAGGCTGGGCTGGAGGCAGCTGAGGCCACAGGAGGATGAAGGCATCACAATTCGGAGCTCCTCCAGGAAAAGCTGCCTCCTCTGCACTTGGGTCATGGTGCACAGTCACTTAACACTGATTTCTGGGCTTTGTTTTAGTGGTGAACGGGTATTCTGCTGCGGCTGTCATTTGCTTGGCACCTACAGAGACACGCCTGCACTGAGGTGGTAAAGGAGAAGCATAAGTTCCTGCTGCTCTCCTCTCTCCAAGGGCTTATGGAGGAGCTGGAAGATGGTGGTAGAGCTGTTTGGAAAATGGTGTTTCAACTTGCTGAAGGAAGTTAGAGCATTTTGATGTTATTGTCATCTGAAATTAGAGTATAAAGACAAAATATTAGAAAGTGTCAAGGAAAGAAATTTTTTGTGGAAAAAAATGATGTGGCGGAAAAAGCTTTTAGACATTTATGGTCAGAATGAAGCATTTCAGTATTGTGAAAGGAAACAGTAAATTGAAATGTCAACTTATAGCTGAAACCATTTGTTTCAAACTGCATATTCAAACAAAAAGTGTTTTGTAAGGGCGATTCAAAGCTAAAAATGTTTTTGAGATATAAACATTTTCTAAATTCTAAGAAAATCAGATTTTCCACAAAAAACATTATGTGGAAATCACTCAGCTACCTCTAGTTTCTGAATTGCATGGTGCCAGAGTTATAAACACAGCAAATGCCCCTTGTGCTGCTCATTAGCTTGGGTGTGCGTAAGGGAAACTGCTGGGTTTGAGCCTTGCCACCTGCTGCTGTCCAGAGACCAATGGTCCTTCCTTCCCCTCTGAGCGGAGAGGTACGCACGCCGCACGTGTATCTGCTTCCTGGCCACATTCTGCCAAATTGTGCTGGGTTCACCAAGCATTTTTAATAGTAAGTTTCTTTCCAGCCTGGATCTTCACTAGATTTTGGAGTGACTCCATACGCTGTTATGCTCTGAGGAGACTTTAAGCTTTGAAGAAAAGCAATAGGCAGAGGCACTAGCCTTTCCACCTAGCTCAGCTGCAGTCCCAGGTGGAATGTCTGACTTGCAGCCGCACACTCAGAGGACAAAGTTACACAGCGTGTTTTCTTCAGTGGTGAAGCTGGCAAAATAAATTCTTGCCTACACGCCCCATCCTTCCTCTCCAGCTCTTCAGTTACAGCTGTGGACTTCCCCGTAAGCCTGGTCAGCAAAGATGTATGGAGTTAACAACAGCTCTGTTATTCAGAGGTTCTTTCAGGGCTGGCTGAGATCAGGGCTCCACTATAGCTGTTTCAGCCCCGCCAAGGAGATGGCCGAGTGGCTGGTACACACACGAGTCTGCATAAGCTGCCCTCACCGAGGCGGCGCGGCACGCTTGTGCGGGAGCTACGTGGACCATGAAGAGCTCACCCCGTGGATGTGGTCCTGGCACAGTGGGGGAAGGCGAAGCAGATTAAAACAGGATCGCAGGTTGGTCCCGCTCAGTGTGATCAAATGCTTACCACGGTGCTCGTCAGGTAAAAGCGTTGTGTTTAGCTCATGGAATTATGCTGCCTTCTGCTGTGGCTTTTTCTTGCTGCTATTCTTTGTGTATCTATCTCGTATTACTTAGAAACCCTTTGCGCATCTTCTACATATAAGCTTACAGAGCAGAACATATGAAGACTCCCATTGTATTCTCACCTCTGTTGGAGTCAATCAGGTTAAAATCTGTTGAAGGTAAGGGATTTAAACTGATAGAAAACTGGTTTGAAGACAGAATCAGGCTCAAAGCTTAGGATTGTGAAAATCTAGCTAAGAAGTATAAATCATTGAAACTGAAAGCAAATGCCTGTTTTCAATAGTAAGAGACAAACGTTGTAAAGGCACACAGTTACAAATAGGCAGTCCTAATTAAGCTGTTAAATTTACAAGGAAAATGTGTTGATTTGCTCCTTTCAGGGGAGTTAGGTTGCATGGTCTCCCTTAATTAGAATACACACAGTTAAAACTAATAAATCAATAAAGATCAGTGCCATGACTATTTTGTTTATTATGGCAATCACCCCAAAACCAATTATTCCATCATTGTTACTGTTTGTTTACCTTCTGCATCACATTCACAGCTGAATGAAAATTGCCTGACCAGGTTTATTTCCCAAATGAAATGCATAAGTGACACAAGTTTGGGACAATACATGTATTGATACAAAATATTTGAAATCATATCTTCCACCTGTGTGTCCTCTTTTTTTGCTCTGATGTTGTTGAGTTACAGTGGCATCTGTTTTTCTGCATCTCTGGTGCGCTCTGCAAAATTTGTAGCCCAATATTTGTTTGATATCAGAGGATACATAGCTTACATCATATCATCCTTCTTTGTGTTTGGAAGTGTCTCATTTTAAGATTGGATTAATCTCTCTTGCCTTCCTTTTCTTGTTCTCTGTTTCTGTCATTCTTTGTTTCTTTCCTGCCCCTTTGTCTTATTTTCTCCTGATGCTTTGTGGGTGTTTTATTTACACAAAATTTAACCTTAGAATCTCTGCTTTTTTGCCCAACCTGGTTTGGTACGGTGGAGATAAAACTGGAAGATTTAGATCTGTAGTGTTAGGGGTGTGTCTGAGCTGGATAAAGTTTTTCTTAGTTTTCTTGTTGAAAAAAATGAGTTGGGTTCTTTTTAGACTGCCTCATACTTCTTATGGTAAACATTTGCTGCTGGGACATGGGGAAGGCTGGTGGGTTTGAACCATTGACTAAAACCAGAGGGCAAATATTTGTATGTTGCTGTGATGCCCCCAGCCAGGAAATCTTTCTAGCTAAGGTTTCTCTCAGGGCAACTTGTCGCAGCCTAGGGAAAGGTGACAGCTGGCAGGAGTCAATCATGAGGAGATCAGTGCCCTCTTTATCAAGGTGCCACTGTGTTGGGATGTAAATATTGTCATCTACTGCCTTCAGAAGGTCTTTAAACCTCATGTCCTGATGAGGCAAAGGACTCCTGGTAATAATTCTGTTTTCCATTAGGGACCAGGGAGGCGCTTTGCTTGTACATGTCATTGCTTGGACATTTGAAGAGGGAGAGTGGTTATTTGTTGTTGTGGATGGCAATTTCTCATGAAGACATGATTTTCCAGCTTCAGTCAAGTCTTCAGAATCATTCACATTCTCCTGAAAGTCCACAAGTAGCTGGTAAATTGGCTCACATGGAGTACTTTTGTTTGATGACTTAGGAGGTCCAAGGTTGACCAACTCTCTGCCTGCAAACTTGGAAACTTAATAGAATATAGAAATCAGATCAGCTTCTGCTGGAATGGTATTTTCAAGAAAAATAACATGTTAATATCAAAACAGCTTCATCCCATAATAAAAAAGTCAGTACTTGTAAAGGCATAAATAAAAGTAGATCTTGATGTAGAATGAAATTTTGCACCAAGGATTTAAAGCAAATGGTGATTTGGAGGTAGGCAATTGGCAATTTTTTTGTTAGGGTGAACAGTCTTAAATGAGCATCTCAGCAGTAAGATGCTTGGCTTAATTTTAGTGACTATTATTTATTTATGCTTCTGGGGCTATATATCACATTAATTTAACCATGTCACATATGTGAATAGTTGTGGGCATGCAATAACTGGAGCAGAAATGACTAAATTAAGATCTGCAGTTTGGTTATCCAGTACTGTACATCTATATTTTTGAGACTATGGAAAGTGATGCCATGGATGTGAACGCAACTGCTTCTTAAGCAAGTTGTGACACTTGCACCATGCTCACATTCATCCTGGGAATGTAAACAATTTCCTTTTTTTACTCATAAATGTCTATTGTTGGAAGTGCCTTAGCAGTACTGGTGCCATCCCAGGGTGACTCATAGAGGAACTAACCCGGACAATGACACAGAATGTATTTTTGTACTCAGTACCTGCAAAGTATAAACTGGATCGGTGGTCACCTGCTAAATTTTTCATCTGATCAACATCAAATCACCAAAGTTGGGACTGGGAAACAATTGCTTAAAATACTTGTAATTTTAATACAAAGTGGAAGGATATTTCTATAGTATTTTCAGGAATCATGATCCCTTTTTTTCCCAGACAGATATCCTAGTACCCTTTCAGACTAAGATGTCAACACTACATTTCAGATACCTTCTGGGAAGTTTTCTTGGTTTTCCAATGTTATTGCGTTCTCATCTTCTCGAATAGCATCTGGCACTGCCAGGGTTAGTACAGAAGGAAATACCCTATTGCCATAATTCCTGAGGTTATCCAGAGCATCCATTTCAGCCTTCTGGGAAATCTGAATCTCTGAGTCCTTATTCAAATGTTTATCAGGATTAATATTGTGTTTTTCCACTTCATTTTCCCTCTGCAAAATGATCAGACATCATTCAATTAGTATGGAACAAAAAAGCACCTTGAACTTGAAAGGAAATCACAGTATAACATGTGCAATGGGAATTCTTGTTTTCACACAAGCCTTAGTTACACAGATCAGCTTTTCATCTGAGCAGATCCCATGCCAGAGGTCATTCCTGAAACCCAGTTGCACATGCACTGGCAGATCCTGCCTTTTACCACACAGGCCATAGGGTGCAAGTTTTCCTGAAAACCCACTGGAGACTAGAATGTAATGCCATCTTTGGAGAGCCCGTAGCACTTCCTTCGAGGCTCACAGAGTCTGCTAACAGATGTCTGAGGTGGACCAGGGCACCACAGAGCTCATGGTGCAAAGCAAAAACATTACAGGATGCTGTGACCCACCCCCAGGAGGAAGATTATTGTGGGACTGTTGCTGTCTTCTGTGAGGGCAGGCAATCAGCACAGGGCCAGAGCACTCCTGGGAAGGTTTTGCAGTGGGATTGCAAGAGATCCCCATGGAGCTGTGGTCACAGGGCTGAGCATCCTGACTCCCTCCTGCTGCAGTGCCATCACCTTTACTCCTACATGCATCCTACATGCACGTGGGAGAGTGTTCTCATATGTGGAACACTTGTCTATCCCATGATTCAAGTTTTCAGTCTTCACGGTGGTGACCTTATGCACGCTGAGTTTCAGGTATCAAAACCTTGTGAAAATGCAAGGGCTGCACAGTGAAATAAACCCCCTTCTGCCGTACGAAGTCCCATGATGAGCTATCTGCGCTGTGAGCTGCTTCTGCCAAACACCGTCTTCTCTCAGGCCTGGCACTCCTGAAAATGAAATTTCTGAAATGTATTGACTATCCACATGGATATTCCAGTTCAATACCAAGCTTTTTTGCACGTTCTCTGTTATCACCTTTGACAGACCCACTTTGTTGTTATGCAGCTACCACTTCAAGGATTATCTGTAGTAAGTTTTGATCTTCTCACTGCCATGCCTACATAATACAAACTTCTTGCTTCCAGAATCAGAGAAGTCATTTGTTTTACTATGGTATATTTATCTTTCATGGGTTTTTTCTATTCTTTGCATTGCAAAGTACTCCTCTTGTGAAAAATATGTTTTTAATCTAACATGCCATTATAAAAAGTGGGTGTAATTTGTGGAGAAAAGGCACTTTTGAAAGCTTGCATGTCTTTTGTGAGTTAGCAAAAAATGTTTGGGAAAAATATGAAGGGCCCCAAACCTCAGACTGGTGGGGTTACTCCATCCTTCCTACATATTTGCAATACCCAATCACAATTAAGGAAATTATTTGTATAGTATTTATAAAAAGAAACACAGTATGTTTAAGTTGACAACATATTGCTAAAACCACACTAGATCAATTGGGAATTTGAGATGTCATAAGCATTTTAGGCTATGCAATCAAATAGTCTCCCAGGATTTTACACACTGCTAGTTAAGAAAACAAATTTTCATCTTACATTTTGCAAGCTGTCACCTTATATATAGTATATCAGAAAACTTGCCATGACTGGTTTTACTGCCAGACCTCTTAAGAGCTAATTGGTTAAGCACCTGGGCAGGAAGCTTTTTGGCAGAAATGCTATTTTCTGCAAGGACTAGCTATAAAGTTCTGGATGGCAAATTGTAATCATTAAGGCTCCCTCTTCTACAACAGAACACATAAAATGTAAATACATTGCTTGGAGAAATTACGATGCATAAAAGGACAGGCTGTGTTTTAAGTTTATCCAATGACTTATGGCTCAAATTTGAACATGGAAAGGATCTTATGCTTCTTTCAGGGTCAAGCTTTCAGCAGACTTCTCTAATTGCACCCAGAAAAATGAGAATCACATCTGTTTGCATCCACCAAAACTATTATTTGCATGTACAAATGTTAACTTGTGTATACAAGAAGGAGTTGCAAATACAATGACTCGCACTGTTTTTTCAAACACAGGGGGTTTTGTACATGAAAAATAATTTCCACAGACTTTTTTGCAGTTGTAGATTAGAAGTTCTGCTGAAAATTTGTCCCCAGGAAATTGTATGTTTCTTCAGTATTGTGTGAAAAATCATAACGTAGTCTGCTGCCTGGAATGAGTTGAACGCAGTGGTTTGTGAGTATGTGTTTGAATTCCAAACAATGTTTTGGGCTGATTGTGCTGGTGCAATTTTTTATTGCGTGTTATTCGTGAGCATTGCCATGGATACAAATACTTTTTAATTTGTATTGATATTTGATATGTTTAGTTCTTTTTGGACAGAATTTTCAGAAGACCCAGATGCCAACTTTCTCTACAAATCACTGAAGGAGGGTTTTTAATTTGCTCAAAAATACTCGAGCTTTTTTTTTTTTTTTTACCATAAATTTACTCCTTTATAAATATTATCTGTCTGTAAATATCGCTTTTCATAGGCAGACAAGAATATGCAATATCCTTTACAAAAATAATGTAAATGAGTGGCAATTTGTTTTCGGGGAACTTCATTTTACCTGTGACTGTTATTTGTTACTTACTTGCTTCACTTATTTAGATTTAAATTTGCACTCATTTCAATGCAAATGTTAATTTTTGTGCTTCAATTTTATGCACACAAGTTGTCTTGTTGAGCTCAGTGAAACTATTCATATACATAAAGTTAAAGCAGATGCATACATTTGCAAGATTTGGAGAGCTGAAAGGAAATTATGTGATTTAATGACGGATCACATACTGCTGGTAATAAATAGCAAATAGTTGGCATTAAAAAGAATAGAAAGAACATCTATCTATGCATTTTGAAATATCCTTGGCATAATTCGTAATACAAATATCAAATACCCATGGTGTTGTAATCAAGCTCCAGTAACATTATCAGGGTCTCAACAAGAAGATGAAGAAAAAGTGGGAAATTCCCCCCTCGCACTCTGTTAACAATCTTTATGCTTCTTCCTCAGTTTCAACTCTCTGTGGCCGGGTGGTCGGAGAAGTGCATTGCGGCCTGCCAAAGAGGTTGCTGAATTTGGCTTCTTTTAGACCAAAGCAGAGAATCCTCCCCCCAAGATAATGCCCTGCCAGCTGCCTCCTCCGAGAGCCGTGCCAGCACAGCGTGGGCTAGGCTCCAGGGGAGCTGGGGGCTGCTCTTGACTCTGCCTCTGCCCAAAAACGTCATGCCACCCGTGTGGCATCTTGGGATCCAAGAGATGCATTCCTTTCTTTTCCCTATATACTTCGCGTATGCTTAGGGCTAAGTTTTGCCATTGTGTAAGCATGTGCATAAAGTAGCTTTTGCTGAAGAACGGGACAGAGGATACTGGAAAAATGAGAGCATTGAGTAAGAAAACCCAACTTGATTTCTTAGCCAGCCTTCCCCTCTCTCTCCCCTCTTTTTTGCCCAAACCTCAGCCTTTCTGGGCAAAAGGAATATTATTGAACATTGGAGAAACTGGCAAGAGAGTGGTAGCGCTGATTAATAGTCATGATTTAAAAGACCTCCTTGGGAAGAGTGATTGCACAGGATAATTGTGTAGAAGGCTTGATTAAGAGGCAGCCGAGAGGTAATCATTATTAACTACAAATATTTGCAGAACCTAACTACTAGCAAGGGAGAAATATTAATTTTTTTCTCTAAATGGTAGTAGCAGGCTTTGAGTTTATGAGTTTAAAGGTAGCATTTACAAGCCCTGTGCTAACAAACAAGAGGAAACAAACTTTTAATGACAGGGAAGATGGTATGAATTGGTCTTTTCTAATTTCCTAGTTTCTGTCTTAGTAACAGATATCAGAAAGTATTATTTATGATAGAATCCAATATGCCAAATTCAGGCATCTAGCTTGTGCCTGTATTTCAGGTTCTCAGCAAAGCTGTCCTCCTAAAAGCGAGTCATTTCCCTGAAAAGCCATCAAAGGGAGATTCTATCTGCCTAAATGCAAATTTAAGAAGTCCCCACATCAGACATGCAGATCAGCACTGTTTTGTAGTGCAGAAGAAAGAACTGCACACCTGGGAGCCACGTGGAAAGGGACAGAGGGGAGGTGTAGAAACGGGGAGTTGTGACACAACACAACTGAAGGGACCCCAGAGTGCGTACCCAGTTCACATGGTAGACATGTCACTTCTAGAGTTAGTTCAACAAGGGGAAGTGCAAACCCCAGGCACCAGGACAGGCTGAGGGCTGCCCAGCTGGCAAGCAGTGTGACAGAAAAGGACCTTGGGGTTCTGGTGGACACCAGGTTGACCATGAGCCAGCAATGTGTCCTTACTGCAAAGAAGACGAACGGTATCCTGGGCTGCATTAGGAAGACCGTTGTCAGCAGTTTGAGGGAGGTGGTCCTGCCCCTCTACTCAGTGGTGGTGAGGCCACGCCTGGAGTGCTGTGTCCAGTTCTGGGCTCCCCAGTACAAGAGAGACATGGAGCTACTGGAGAGTCCAGCAAAGGGCCACAAAGATGACTAAGGGATTTTCCTGCTGTGAGGAGAGGCTGACAGAGCTGGCACTGTTCAACCAAGAGAAGAGAAGGCTCAGGAGTACATCATCAACGTATATAAATACCTGAAGAGAGGGTGAAAGGGAGGCAGAGCCAGGCTCTTTTCAGTGGTGCCCAGTGCCAGGACCAGAGGCAGTGGGCACAAACTGAAACACAGGAGGTTCCCTCTGAACATCAGGAAACACTTTTTCACTGAGCACTGATTCAGGTTGCCCAGGGAGGCTGTGGAGTCTCCATCCTTGCAGTTATTCAGAAGCCACCAGGGAATGGTCCTGGACAACCAGGTCTACACCTCCAGAGGTCCCTGCCAACCTCATCCAGTCTGTGATTCTGTGAAAGTCACCACTGTTTTGAGCTGCTAGCTAGTTAGGTTATTTTGGGTCAATACCAGTTTGGGTTTAAACTTTTGACTGGAAAAGGTCAACACAGAGAAAGAAAACCTCAGTCGTTCCTTTGTGAAACTTCCCCTCTTTTCCTCCTTGTTTTACCAAAACCTCTAGCCTGCCTGGAAAATATCTATATACCAGGACTTCAAAACAATAATCCGTACTGTTACTACCTAACAGTTGGAGCCATTTTTGGGGTCTCTGCTTGAATTCAGCTTGACTCTCTGCCTTAAGAAGGTATTTTGGATGCCATGGGTGGCAGGAAGCAACGCAGCCCCTTAATCAGCTTGTAACTTACTTTGTGCACATGATCGCTTCCCTCTTCCACCCGGGTAGGATGTTTAAAGAGGCCAGAGAGGACGTGAAATGCTACCACTTGCCTGGAAGGCTAGATCTCTAGGGGCTGTAAATCAACTTGATATCCAGAGATTCAAGAAAGCTGGTCAATAGCCTTTATAATATGGCTCATTTTGAGTGACTTATGAGTTAGTGGATCCAATTTAAAATTATAATAAAAAAAAAATCACATATGTGAAGGAAAGCCTCCTCCCCCTGAGCACGTGCACGCACGTGTGCACACACACACTCCCCAACTCATATTTTTGAGTTATGGCTCTGCCTACAAACACTGCACAGGCTGTTGCAACCTTGGAGCTGTGTGCTGGGATGGAGATCTGGATCTGCTCAAGCTCATCTGAATAATTTCTAGAGGAGTCAACTGGACCTTCTCAAAATACAGCTTCTCCGGGGCGAAGGCTTTGAATGGGAGGCTAATCGCTGATGTGTGTTGTTTTGTACCTGAAACTTTTCCCATTGCACTTGTGTGTTGGAAGCTGGAATTTGGCTTCCTGTCTGCCTAGTTTCTGCCTGAAGCAAAATTTTTATGACTGAGCTGTGAAGTCCTTAGTGGAGACGGTTGTAAAAGAAAAGCTTACAGCCTTTTTAACTAATTGTGGCCTTACCAGCGATTACCATAATTTTCTGAATGTATTTTTTAAATTTTTGTCCCCTCTGATCTCACTCCATGTCCCTGAGTGAGTTGGAACTGGAGTGTGAGCATAAGATACAATGGTAAAAATAAAAAAAAAAAAAAAAAAAAAAAAGTTAGGAAAAGATTTTACAGCTTTCACAGCTTCCCACTCACCTCCCCAGACTTTGGATCAGGCCCTCACAGGCCAGTCAGAAAGGGAAGGCATGGCTAGGTCACTGAGATACTAATGCTTCTTTTCCCAATGGAAAAGTAATCTTTTCTGTAACGCAAAATAATTCTCAATCCTATTACAACCCATGTTTAAAATTCGTTACTCATAAAAAAAAGGTATATTTATCTTTGGGAAAAAAATACCTTAAAATAATCACCTCTGAAAATGCCAGAATGTAGGTTTCCTGAGACTGCACCCAGATCTGCAATTTCATTACTATTTTTGGTGAGTTTTGTCTCCATTCCATGGACAACCACCTTTTTCACATGTGCTGAGGGGCTGTCACAATGTTCCTCATAAAAATCCAGGGAGCACTTCATGCTAGTCATGGCCATGATATCTCACCTGGGCTCCTTTGCAGTCTTTCTGGTACCTGAGCAGTTTCTTCAGCAATAAGCAATAAGAAGCCATGGCAGGAGAAGGTCTGTTGTTTATTAAAATGTTGATAACTTCTGAAAGACTGAACTCCATAATTTCTGTCATGTAGCTTAAAACAACAGGATTCAATTCACTGGGGCAAAGTCTGAAATATTAGGAAAAAGTATTTAAATAGAAATGATGCGTTCAGGTACAATGGCAGAACTTACAGTAAGAGGGCAATACACATCTTGTGATGTAGCTGGAGTAGGCTAAGTCGATTGTACGAACAAATTATGACAGTTGTGCAAAAATCCTCTGTCTACTCTAACTTGACTGCTGGGCTAAGGCTCTGTTACTGCATTATTAAATATTCTATTGTTGATATAGTTGATTACTCTGAAAGGACACCCACCAGGATTAAGCTTAAAAAATAAAAGATGGAAAACAGCATTTTCTCATTTTAATCTAGTGTGTATATTTTGATTCTCAGTACAGTTGTCTCAAACGGATTAACAGAGAGATAGTATGTGTGCATGTGCGTAAGAAGACAGGAAGAGTCCCAAAAGCAGGAAAATCTCAAAGGCCAATAAAAAAGAACTACAGAAAATACAGGGGGATTTTTATTTTTATGTCAATCAGATTGTGAAATAAACCTGGTTATGTTACAGTGATAATTATTTTACTCACAGGCTTCTGTGAGTAGTAGTCTAGTAAAGGCATTTTAGAAATATGACAGCCTTGGATTCTGAGACTGCTCAGACATCTTTTCCAACTTGTTAAACTTCAGTGTGAATGGGCACAGACACATCTGAGGGGAGGGGAGGAAGGCAAAGGTAGGAAGAGTGGGCAGTTCTCAGAGGAATGAACACATTGTGCATAGATTTCTAATAGCTCATGTTGTGACTGGCGGTTGGGTTGCCTGGACTGCGGTAGGAAGACCTGCCCCGTGTCCTGTAGACAGCATTGCAGATGGTGCAGATTACATAGGCCTAATTACTCTCTTTTTTTGATTGATGTTGACTATTGACTTTTACGGAACGATCTGGGCACAAAATATTTGACCCATGACTAGCTACTTTCAGCTGTGAGGAAGATGTAGAAGGTCTATCACGAAAAATTAGGTATTTAAAGACATGCAAAGTATACTTTGCAGCCTCCCAATATGAAAGATGAATAACATCTCAAAAGCTGGCAATGTTTATATGAGGTGTCATGTTGCACATACCTATTTCAAACTTTTATAGTAATGTTAAACCATAAAGTAGCTTGCTAAGAAAAAATGGAGACTAGTTAAGGCCAGTTACAAAGATGAATAAGAATAAAAATTATTAGAATAACAAGAACTTCAGTGTAATATGCAAATGTCGTTCCCTCAGGTGGGCACGAGAGATGTAGTTTTGCAGAAAAGGATTAGAAGCACACTGTCTAGAAATTAGTGGCACCAGTGACGCATGTTGAGAACAAAATTATTGATACAAGGGTATAAGCAGTTCTATAAAGATGTTTCTTCTTATATAAAATTTATCCATCATTAGAAAAGTTGATGTAGTGTTTTCTGAAATAAAATTCTGTCATTTTGGAACAGCCCTGAGCATGTAACAAAAATATTCCAAACCAAACCAAACCAAACAAAAAAATTCCTAAAACCCCCAACAATTCCACCGCAGATCCCAAGCTAGAAGAGAGATGTACAATTTGTTACCTGTTCTCATTGGGAGCAGCATTCAGTGTTTTCCTGGAGAAGCCTTCATTCAACCATTTGTCTTTGATTGCTTCTTTGACTCCAGGCCTCTTAGCAGGGTCAGGCTCAAGTAAAGACTGCATGAAGTGTACAGCTCCTGTGCAGTGTTCAGATGAAATGGCTTGTTTACTAGTAATATCTGATTATTTGGGCAGTGCAAAATTTGCCTTTTTCAGATATGTGGCACTTCCTCTTCTCCTCCACACTGTAAGAACCTCAGCTAAAATCCATTTTTTAGGTTCTACCTCTGAACTTCAAATAAAACAGCGCCAACTCTCTTCCAAGACTGCTGTGTTCCCATGTGGTGACTCTGTTCCCCCAAGGATGCCTGAGCAGGGCGGGCAGCATGGGACAAACGATGCTAGGAGGCACGCTATAGACCTGTGGATGATCCTACAGATACAGCACTGGACCTCGCTTCCTAATTTGCTTGATTTACCACAGTGAATGCAGCCTTTGGCATCAATAGCAATCTCAGCATTGTGCTCACTCAGCATTTGAGCAAGGCTCTAAGAAGGGACCTCCTGTGCCAGCTAACTACCCAGGAGTTATGTTCCTCACACAAAGAAGCTAATCTCACTGATAAAACTCTCTGTATTGAGGGACGGAGATGGACCCAAGTGCTCAGATGATGTTTTGTGCTTTGACTTCTTGGAGTTGGGACAGAGAAAGCTCAAATATTCCTGTATGTCTGTCACTCAGCTCCAACACTGCATAAAGTCCCTCTCTTTTTTTTATTTCTTGGGAAAACTCTACCGAATTCTTCCGTATTCCTTGGGGATGTTTTGAAGTGAGCAAAATCGCAAGTGAGCATTAAACTGGGGACATACTGCCCCTTTCACTTGTAATCTCTTTCAGAGGAACTTAGATCTAAAGTATGCAAAGCTTGTTTACTACTGCTCTCTCACTAAATTCCCAAGGGGCAAGGGAACAATGGAGTTATCCACAATCTTCCACTAACTGTGTGGGCTTTGTAGAAAAGCAGACATAATGCATTTATTAGAAGAAGCTATAACAATAGCATAAATAAGAAAAATTAGAAATATAATAATTGCAGCTATGGAGGGCTTGTAGAAAAATGGAGCTGCTATCTAGTAACCAATCTCCAAAGAAAGATAAATGAGAGACTAATGTACAAACATTCTGGACAGCTATGGTAGATATCCTCATACCATTTACTGGGGGAGAAAAAGAAATTGAATCATCACATTATCTTAATACTGTAACTCCGGACTAGATCCAGCTAGTTTAGTCTGGAACTGTCTGCTGCTTCCCAGCACTTGGCTGCAGGCAGCTGCTGAAGTTAATCTTGCTTCCTATGCTCATTCTTGCCTAATGTCAGAGCCAAGCTGCTCAAAACGATGAGGAGATCTGAACTCATGCTGGTAGATAGCTGGGCAAAACATGTCTCATTCTGCTCTGCTTTCTGAGCTGGTTGGTGAAGCTGCACGATAACGGCTGTGAGAAGGGGCCCAAGCCTGTGACTGTCAAGAGAAAAGATGCTAGTCCAGGTGGAGAGAAAACAGGGACTAAAGCTAGAGGTGTATAGGAATTATTGCAAAGCAACAGAAATTTGAGCTTTGAGGAAGTAAATTTTGGACTGCTAACCCAGAGTGTATATACACCAACATGACTTCTGGGTTTTAGAGCCATGGGCTGTAATTCAGGCTAGAGCTCTTGAGAACTATCTTTCCTAGTTGTCCTAAAAGACTCCATAGACTGTAGTGCATTAAGGATTGTCAGTAAAATTCATTGAGAAATGTTGTGTTTCGGTTCTTTCTCATGAAAAATACGAACAGACTTCACAAAAATAGCCCTCCCGTTTCTTTAATTATCTCAGTATTGTGGGTTCTGTCTGTAGCCAAAATGCAAGCTCTTCAGGAAAAAATATATATGATTTTGATAACTGATTTTTTGGGAAAAAGAGGAAAGAATGCCTGGCTATGACACATGGGACATAGTAAACACGACAGTGTTCTTATTTACTGCACAGCTGCTCCACTTGCATAAAAGTAATGTACATTTTATTCCCCCTGTAAATAAGAACCAAGAATAGTGGTCTTTTGAAGAGACAATATTATTTTCCTTACTAGCCTGAGGTAAAGAGGTCTTTGCCTAAGGCACACAAAAGTTATTTCTAAATGTGAACAAAGCAACTGGAAAAGGTACTTCTTATTTTTCCAGAAGATTGCATTATTGCTAAATTCACTTTATTACATGGGTTAGACCTTTTATACACCAGTATTCTTTAGAAAAATTGGAGTGCTTTACCAGGGGAGATATCTGATGGAATAGGGCTGATTTCTCCAATTAACATCTTTTGATGTAGTTGCTTGATATTAAAAGGTTCCACCGTGAAGGGTAATGTGCCGGTTAGCATAGCAAACATGCTTACACCTCTGTCAAAGAAAAAGATGAACATCAGAGCTCCGTATAATGCTAATAAATATTTTTTTTTTAAAATCCCACAAAGCTATGAGTCAGGTTTCAGAGATTTGCCTTCAGTATCAACAACGAGGTTACAAATTACCTCTTAACAGCAATTTGTACTGGATATATATCTTACGCCTTTTTTCTTTGTGTAAATGCCATTTTATCTAGAAAAGAATGTTGTGTGAAGTGTGTAGAAAATAGACTGTACAGCGAGTGACTGGAAAGCCTGCAGTGTTGAAACTGGAAACCTGCTGTTTATTTTTAAAATAAGCTCATTGGAGTGTCAGTGTAGTGTACCCAGCCCATCAGAATAAAGCATTTCGGTTTGGAGGCTGAGTGACAACACAGAGCTGGGATTGATGTGATAGATCCTGTTCCAAATAGTAATTCAGTTCTTCTTGCTTTGCTCAGATTGCTAAATTAGGTGTGACTTATGCCTAGAAGGTATTCGTTTGGTAACAGCTTGCTGTTGGCTGAAGACTTAAAACTTTAACTCTTGCAAAAGACTTACAGCCTGCTAGCAGTGATCAGCAAACTTTGTGAAGGTTTGACATTCAGTTTGGAGAGGTACCAACATTTGGAAAACTTGCTTAGCTGTCCCAAGTTTGTGAACGGGAAGGTTTCCTTGAACACTCTCCATGGTACTTCCTTGCTCCAGCTGAGCTGCACCACCGCAACAGCACTTCTCTTCGCCATCCTTTGCCGTTGCTCTACTGAACTCAGTGGAGACAGTGATTTTAGAAATTCAGGCAATTCTAATTGAATTGATCTGGTTGGTACATCAGTGCAGATGATGACAATGTTATCTGTGAATCAGATCTGTTTGTGGTGTGCACAACTACAATCTTTTTTAATGTTTTCAAACAGTTGAAAAACCATGAGAAGATGATGGCATCACTGAAAAACCATGAGAAGATGGCGGCACCTTTTTCTAAATGTTTCATTGGATTGCATTTGAACCAATGACCTATGGATAAATGCTTTTTATTACTCGCAACTAGGATTTATCTTGTCTCATTTTAACCATCTAAAGCCTAGGTATCAGTAGTTATCAATGGAAAGAAACAGGCTTCTCCAAGAGAGATTCATCACAGCTATGTTATACAGCTATTTTAGGCTACAGTTAAGTGTCTGAGAAGATGAGCGAGCTCCTTGCACTGACAATAACAGGACACTAACTGCCTGGTATAAGCCAGATGTCTGGTTGTTAAATGGCTAAATTTAGGTGAGATCAATCTCTTCTCACTTTACTAAACCTATTAAACTGATAAATCTAGTCCTTGAATGCAATACTTTCCAAAACTTTCCCGATGAACCTTTTGAGTAAAAAAAACCCCCAGAGATACAAAGGAAACATGCTGCAATGAAATGACATTGAGTTGACTGAAGTGGCAAGGATTGTCATTCTATAATACATAATAGCACATGGATTAAATGTAGCTGGAGTTGAAGCAGGAGAAGGGCCCCTGAATATTCTCTGATGAGTGGGAGTAACATGCAGTGCAAATGGATCGCTAATGTCATTAAAACATTAAATACATTTTTCCTTTCAACACTGCAAACACTACCATGCACTTTAAATTGCTGGTGATGATATACATGATTGGTGCTTTAAACTGGCAATAGTTCTTTTCATCAGCCTACTGGATGGGGAAATCCCCAAGGTACGGGAATTTGGGGAATGGATGGAGCTGCAGTCCTAAAATGTCTTTTAAAATCTTATGCACAAATTGTAGCTAGTTAACAGTAATGCACTTAGTTGTTAATTGTAGGCGGAATCTGATGGTATTTTAAACTTGAAAGTTTATTGGCTCTAACAGATTATTTCTCCTCTATCCAACTGAACTATCTGGATTTGTTTGAATATGGCAGCTGTTTCCTCAATTCAGCTGGTGCATGAAAGTTAACCATTTTCCAGTCCTCCAAAGAATCATTAAAATCTTATGCACAAAAGTCACTATTAGGCAAAACAGGCACTGCAGTTCACTGTTGCCTCATAGGAGCCTTAGCTGTATTGCAGCTGAATCAGGTTGGTTTTCTGAATGTGCTTCTGACTGAATAATGCTCTCTAGTTCCCATTGTAACCACCCCTTGTCAGTCCTGCTGCATAAAGTCTGTATTTCTCCACTACACTGAATTTTTTTGATTCCAGAGTCCAGTTGATTTGTAATCCTTTACCTATTTTGTGACAATAGAAGTAACTTCTCTTTCTAATTAATATTACAGTCCATCAGAATTCCCTTTTCCGCTATGATAATGTGAACAATTCAGATTCAAATTGTAAATATGTTTCATGCCTAAGATGCATAAAATGTTTATGTGAAACACCAAGGGCCATATATAAGTTTTATATAGCCCTTGACCTGTTAAGTGATGTTTATTAACAAGGCGAGCTCAGAAAATGGTTCTAAGCTTACTGTTTTGCCTTCATTCAGACATCTGAAATGTGAAGTAAGCATAATCCTATTTAAGTGCTGACAACGTCCTCTAGACCTGATTCATCTGTGTTATGTCTACATAAATTCAGACTAACACTCTTGAAATCCAGACTTATGCTGAAGTAATTTGGTACAATTTGTCCCTTCATCCTTAACTTTGTGTACTGTTCATATCCTGTAAATTTAGAGGAAGCTGAGGTATAAGAATCATAGTATAGTATATAATAATACTATATATATAAAATATATAGTATGTCTGCTAGAAGCAGGTCTTGAGAGGAATAATAATGTGCATTATATATTTATGCATATATTTATATCCTCTTTCTCTTTTGAGCGTATAGGAATGCTGAGCTTCTACTTTAGACATCTGAATCAGATGCCTACGTGTAGGTACCAGCAACCTTGTAGATCAAACTAAACCGCTTTGTCCTCTGTAGATACACGGTTTTGTAAAGACTGCTGAGAACTCCTCAAGGAGACTCTGTGTTCTCATAGTTGAATGAGTGGGTGGGACATCCCAGTTCAGAGCATCTCTGGGCATCCAGGCCTCCTGTTCCTTCTGGCAGGTGTCCAGAATGAGGTGGTTTGGGTTTGGATCAAATGCAGCGTTGTGTGTTGAACAGAAGCAGAGCATTACAATCCCTTAGATCAATGCAGTTGTGGGGTGGGAAGGGAGGTGGCACTTCTAAGCCAGAAAGTCCAATTATTCTTACAAGCCTTGTGAGCTGTTTGAAATCCATGGGCTTTTATCATTGGCTTCAAAAGCTAGAGTTTTCCTCTAACACTTGTGAGTTAAGATACTGCAGGGAATTATGGTTCCAGTTGTAATAGGTGGGAAGAGTCTGGACAAAAGTGCATTTGACCAGCCACTGGGTTTTTAAATCTTAATACTCTAGATGAAGATTTGGCTTGGTCTACATTACTCAAGCTCAACTTCTATGCCCAAAATCATACCTGCTAGAAATGGGGTTAAAAACTGTGTTCTACATTGAACACTCAGACCTGGGCATATGGTCACTATCAAAACAGCTGAGAAGAAGCTGATTCATGGGCACATATACATATAGATAAACATGAACTGCCTTTGGACAAATGATGGACATGGAGAGCCGATCTCCTATCTAGATCTGTGAAGATCAAACGATACAAAAATGGATCTAATATACTATCATTTTCCCAGTGCCATCCAGAAACTGTCAAAAAAGTAGAGAGCCCAAACTCGACTGCTAGAATTGCAAACTGCAAATGCAGTTGAAAAGTCTGAGATAATTTAGGTGAAAAATTACTCTTCTGACAGCACCTTCTGTATTTTCATGTATTATAAGAGACACATCCTACAGAAGCAATGAACAAAGAAAATGAAGTCCATTCAGGTTTGTGCCACCTGTGAAGTAAATAGCTCCACTTTTTTATCATAATCTTATATAAAGGGCCTAATCAATGTACGAATGAAGGTCTCATAGCTCTACTGTAGCCATGTCTTTGGTCCATGTGTCCATCTGTGTGTCCTTGTGACAGTTTTCCTGTTTAGATTTCTTCCTTTGGCAGAATATGCTTTAGACAGAAAATGCTCATTTGTCAGCCCAGGGTTTCCAAGGAGCTACACTGATTTTGACAGAAGTTACTCAGATACCAGCTGAACCTGTGTGCCAGAAGGACAGGAGGGTTCATCTGAGAGGATTGGCATATACAAGTTCTGTCTCTGTCTCTTCAGAACAGACTCCTAGATCCAGCTACCCTATCTTTTGTTGATTTCCCTTGCCACTCCAGAATAGCATGAGTATCACTTATTGATTTTTTTTCTCCCGTGTTTTGCAATAGATACACATTTCAAGATACATTTTTCACACTGATTTTTTTTTTTTTTTTTTTTTCCCCTGGCAACCCTTCTGTGATATATCTCTGCTTTCCTCTCTGATGCCCCAAAGCAGAGTGCCACCAACCCATTTGTATCAGTCTTGTCTAAACCATTCAGTGCTGAGAGTGTTTTGGTAAGTATATTTTTAGATCTACTTACATGGACCAGACATCCACCTTTGGACCATATTTCCTATGAGCAAGGAGTTCTGGGGCAGCATAAGCTGGGCTTCCACACTGGGTATGTAACAGCTCCTGGGAGAGACCCTCAAACTTTGCAGTATTGCTCAGTCCGAAATCTGGCAGTCACAAAAACAAAGGTGAAAGAGTTTTAGTGTCTTCTCAAAATAGTTTAACTTTACCAATTGGATGAAGAAAGGAAAAAGACAAAAACAGCAGCTGGCTTTAGAATCTGGTGAGATGTCAGCTGTGGATGCCAATTTGGGTTCAAATAGATGTCCCATGAATTAGCAGAGGAGTAACAGTGAAGTTACCCAGCCATGAGCCTCATTTGGTTGATTTTGGTTTGGCTATTTTAGTTTGCCTCAGTTGACTGCTAGTACGAGAGCGCAGCTACACAGTTGTGTTAGCATGGCTTATTGAGCTACGGCATTCGGCTCAGCTGGGTGTGCTTTAGCCAGCGGTAAACATGGGATAAAATGTGCAAACTTAAGCCTTTTTCTCTGTATATGTGCATGTGTGCAAAGGGGAGGGAAGAGAAAGGTGTGATTGTAAAGGACTGCCTGGCTATAAAACAGAGGTGAAGAGTTGGTGCCTTTTTTCTCAGAGGTGTTAAGCTTTTAAAAGTTTGGGAAACACTGGGTTAAACATGTGGCGTCTCTAAAATTGAGCTTCCCTTGCGGGGATTTTTCTGTGCGGTTTCCATAGAATAAAATTAATGTTTCTCTGAGCTGTGTTAACTGCTTGGTGCAAATTCTCTCATTTTTACAAATGTTTGCTTCACAACCCTAGAAGGTTTCTGTTAGTGACCAAAACAGGCTTTTTCTTTTTTTTTTTTCCACATACCAAATGATGAGGTTTCTGGTTGGAGTAATGACTCAACAGAAGCTAAAGTGTCCATACCTGCATTTCACCCAGAAGATTTATTTCTTTGTCTACAAATCACTTCTGCTAGGAACAGCTTTCTACACATAAAAGCTGTAATTGTTTCTTGCCTCTCCAGCAATACACAAGGGAGAACAATAGGCAAAATTGTTTTCCTTGTTCTCTTAAAAATATGTTTTAGTTAAAGCTCAAATAAACAAGCTGTTAAGTTATACTTCATAACTTCTATTTATTCTAAAAGCTCAAATATGTTTATTGAATAATCGAAAGCTCACTCATAAAATGTGCTGTTTAAATGGTAGCTGAACTGTCACTGAAAGACACACAAAAAGCTGAAAACAAGCTTTGCAGATAACGTGCACCTACCAACGATTTTGATGTTGTTGTTCTCATCAAGAAGAAAATTTTCAACTTTTAGGTCCCTGGAATGAAGATAGAAAGCAAATTTTAAGATGTCTGATGTCCCAGCTAACCAATTGCAGATAGTTTTTAGCAAAATATAATTGAAATAATAACAATAGTTCTGCACAGCTTGCCTACACTTGTAACAAGATCCTTATTCCTTCCTGAAGTTTTCAGTTGGGAAAATGGAAACTTTCTATATTTCAGGGAATATTTTATGAGTATATATTTTAAATAGACCATTCATTTTAGGAATAATCCATTCTACTGATGTTTAAAAAAAAAAAAAACAAAACCAGAAAAACCCAGCATTTATTTCTTCTTTTGTGTAAAAAAGAAAGTTGCGCGTACTTGGACCCGGAGTGTTTTTGTCTTTCTTTGAAGTACTGAGCACTGTTGAGTATTTCTGCTTTCTTTGTGAGAAAATCGTGCCTGAGAGATATGAAGGATGAGAAGGGAACTGGACAGTGAGGTCTGCCTTGCTGGCAGAAGAGGGGAGGTGTGCCAAAGCTGGGTTGGGGACAGATACCCTGAAGGTGGAGACATCTCCGCAGTGATGTTTATGTAAACAGGGTCCACCAGTATTAGCCGCCCTCGCAGGAGGACGTAATTCAGAGCTGCAGGAAAAATGCTGTTAGCTGGCTCAGGCACTTACTTGCTTATTGTGGGAACATTTATATCCTTACAAATTAAAACCAAAAGCCAGAATATTGCTCCACTGTGGGGAGCGCCTGAAGTGGCAACTGAAATCTTTTGCAGTGCGGGGAAATCCTCAGCCAGTGTAATTTGGGTGTTGGGAGGCAGTCCAGGAGCCTGTGATGCTTTGCTGACTCCCATCAGGGCCTCCCGCGTGCCGCTGGGGGCTTCCCCTGCCTCTGCGGGGGATGTGGGGGGACAGAGCAAGTTTCAGAAGCAGCTCCAGGTTACATGGATTTCCCTCCCACCCCCTCTGAAGTCGCAAAAGCGCTTTCATCAGCCCCAAGACCTCAGAGAGTACAGGATGACAAACCAGAAGGAAGGACGGGAACAAGGACAGGAGCAAGGAGCAAGGGCTGGGAGGACTGGTGCTGCACAAACAACACTGCGCTGCGGCAGGGGATTAAGTCTGGAGGTGTACCCAGTGGTCCTGATGGGTGGTTTTATGGGAGCGTCCTTCTATCTCCATGGTTCAGGATGGGACAGCATTGCACTCGAAACCCTCTGCCGCCCCAGGCTGAGAATGGGATGGAGATGGTTTTAATGATAACTTTTTAATCGGTTTTAATTTGAATAGCATGTTTTCTGGAGCAGCAAAGAAGCCAGTGCCCTAAAGCTGGGAGGTAAATCTAAGATAACTTTGTTCATAGCCTGTCCCTGTGTCCTAAGTCTGTACAGTAAAACTGTGTGGTTTAAAACTAGCCATGTTTCAGACCACTGCAAATCTGACATTTCTATTGGATTTAGCACCCCACGGTGCACTCTGATGACTTTTACTAGACTACAGTTAAGTAATGTTACATTGGATTGACCCAAATGCTGTTCCATAGGCTGAGCTGAGTGCTCACAGAGTTAATAAAAATGTATGCTTTCATACATGAAAAGCCCGATAATGGTTACTATTAAAGTTTACATAGTATCAGAAGTTATCTTGCCTCAAAGATATATCTTGTTCTTTTTTTTCCAAAGGAAACTTTCCCAGACATATTGTAAGTTTAAGCAACATGAATTTTTTTTCTCATTCCCACGGGGACTTCAGAGAGACTGCCTAGAGAGCAGCTTGTGATGCGTCTCTGGGTCTTTGGTTCAGTAATGATACAAAAGGGTATATGACATTTTTATATAGGAGAAGGGAAAATATCCAGGAAAAATTCAGAACTGTACATACAAGCGAGTTACTGTCATTTGGCAAATGCCAGCTTTAGGAGTTGGTAGCTGCCTGTGTGCATGCGCTAGCCCAATCCAATTGCGAGGTAATGTAATTTAGCTTATATGTCTTTATTTGAGGTTTTTAAGCTCAGATGCATTACCTCACCACTTGGCCATGTCTAGAGCAAGCATAGGGATAGTTAGCAGAGCTCCGTTGATGAGTGTTAGCTTGTGAAGCTGCTGAACCTGATCTTTTGCCTGAGCCTTCTTATGTCTGGCACAGTAAAATGCTGTCTGCTGGGTGAATAGGCAAGTGAGTCAATCTTCCATCTTGACCATTTTGGCAACTGTGGCATCAAAATCAACTGCGATCTTGCGTGGACAAGAAAGGTACTACCTTTACTGTGAAAAGTAGACTCAATCTTAATTTAAGCCATAAGGATTTGTTGGATCAGGGCTGATTTTAGTGCTGAATAGGAAAAGTAAAGCTCAGGAAAGAAAAAAAAAAAAACCTCTGTCAAAACATAGCACAAGATTTCTGATGAGTAATATTAATTTTGACTAAAAATAGTTACAAAACTGGCCAGTCTTTCACCAAGTATATTATTAAGATAATAGAAAATACTGGTTTTCAAAGGTATATCCCAGGGTTAGAAATCAGGAATGCCCATAAGACTCTTCTGAGCAAAAGTAAATTAAGTTAGCAAATTCTTAAGTTTATCACTTAGGAAAGAGACCTCGCAATCACCAGTAAAGTAAAGGGGTCCATTCTAGTAAAGTAAAGGGGTCCCAGGCATAGACCCAAGAATTGGCACACAATTATCCTCTCATGAAATTACTACTGTGATACCTGGTGTGATTTTACCGGCACCCTTCCCAGCAAAGCCCTGACACCCGTGGGGTGCCCGGGTAGCGTGGAGCAGCAGCCATTCCTACCAGGCAGGTTGGGAACCCTACTTTCCTTATGTTAAAGCAATGCAAAGAGTTGAGCTTTACTCAGTGCTCAGATGAGAAAATCAGATTGACTTTGTGAGGTAACTTTCCTATTTCTGTGCTCATCTTTCTGGAAACATTGATGCCTTCTTTTCAGAAGAGGATACACCCACAATTATCCTTGTCAGTTTATCCTCCGCAGTGAATTGCTATAAATTGCTGCAGTTGGAGCTGAGCAGGGAAGCCCTTCCAGATCCTTCCCAGTCTGCATTTGGTATGAGGGCAAGGCCACAGCTCTGAATCTCAAAGCTAGCAATAGGTCATGAGTTGAGGTACTGCTGATTGAACCTATGTCTGCGACCTAGCAAGGCAGATCATGCAACTTCATAAGCCCTATGACAAAGTGCCTGAGAGCCAGGGATGAATTTTCCTTTGGTCAAGGGGGTTTGATAGTAAAGCATGTCTCCGGAGGAGCTCACACCACTTGTGTGCACATGGCTGATTTCAGGGTCTGCAGTAAAATTATTCTCTCTTGCAAAGCTTTCCCAGCAAAACGATACCAAAAGAAGAAGAGAAAAATAGGGGGAAAAATCAGGCTACTCCCCTGCTCACCGGGAAGGGTTGTTTCCAAACAAAAAGAAGGGAAGAGGGCTTGAGAAATTAATGAGGAATGTTGTCATGGGAAGAACATAAATGTTATGATCATGAGCACTGAAGAAATGCTGTAAAAGAGATTAGTCAGGGAACCAGCAAGGCAGAGATGTCAGCCTGGACTAAGTGGGTGAAGCCCCTTGGGTTTATTTTCTGGTGGGTTTTTTTTTGTTTGTTTAAATTCTCTAGGTCAGATACTGACTATTTCTTTCTTGTTCATTCCGTATTAATTAACAAATGCAATATAATTAAGTGTGGGATTGCAAGCATTTCAAGTCATAAACCACTTGTAAAAGCTGAGCCATCACATTCACAGCTTATTTGTTTCATGGTTGCTGTAACGATACAGTCAATTGGATTACTTGTTAGGTCCTGGGGCTTTGTTGATGAGTGCATTTACCATTTAAAATTAAGGATCTGATTGACTGTGAATTATTCAGTAAAACAGAAAAATGGTGGGAAAAACTGCTTCTTGCCTATTCTCCCACCTAAAATGGAAGTCCTTATTCTGCTGCTCTTGGCATATGCACCAAGATCCCCAGTGGGACGGAGAAGATCAGCTCTCCTTGCATGGGCTGCTCAGGTTCCTCTAGCAGTGGCTGAAGTTGTCATCTGTCCCCATAATGCAAAAGCCAGCATGGAAGGTCAGTGACCTGCCATAGACCTGGACTTGCAGGACCATGTCCTCTGCTCAAATAGTGAGCTGTGATTCCTCAATCGTCTGTCCTGAGTGACGTGTGGTTATTTCAATATGTTGTGGCTAACCAAATGAAATCAATGTTTATATGCGTAGTCACACTGAAATATTTGAATCAGATACATGTTTGTCACCAGCTCATTCTGTGATAATCATGGCAAAGTATTGATTTGTTACACTCATCAGCTCTTATACCTGGATTTTGTTACTTTATAGAATCATAGAATCATAGAATGGTTTGGGTTAGAAGGGACCTCGAAGACCATCTATTTCTAACCCCCCTGCCATGGGCAGGGACACCCTCCACTAGACCAGGTTGCCCAAAGCCCCATCCCACCTGGCCTTAAACACTTCCAGGGAGGGGGCATCCACAACTTTTCCGGGCAACGTATTCCAGTGCCTGATCACCCTCACAGGAAAGAATTTCTTTCTAACATCTAGTCTAAATCTACCCTCTTTCAGTTTAAACCCATTACACCTTGTCCTATCACTACACTCCCTGACAAACAGTCCCTCTCCAGGGAGGAATTACGCACTCCCCAAGGAGTTCTACCACCACTGAGAATACAATGCTTTATTAAGATGGTCTGAGAGAACATAGTCTTCTTGGCAAACCCCGTTTTTATGAGGGGAAATTAAAGAAAAGCTCTCAGTGAAGAAGAGCACTCTCTGTTCTTGCACACATTCTTTTCTTACTGTTGTTTGGAGGAGGGGAAACATCTTACCTGTGAACAATCCCCTGGCAATGCAGATGCTCTACTGCAGACAGAATTTGCCTGGTGTATCTCCTTACTTCCCTTTCTGCCAGCCTCTTTTTGTCACAAATTCTGTCCAGGAGGTCCCCGCCGAGGCACAGCTCCATCACCATGTAATAGGAGTTGTCAGTCTCCAAGGTCTCATATAGCCGAACAACATTGGGGTGCTTTATCATCTGGTGTATCCGTGGCTCACGCTTCATGTTTCTTAAAACGTAGGAATCCTGCTTGGCTTTTCTCTTGTCAATGACTTTTATGGCTACCTAAATTGCAGGATATATGCAAATTGGCAACGAGCTTTGCAGCCCAGACTAATTTTCAAAAGGATGGAGAGTAAGCTGACATGTGGGAGAAGCTAGTTTTGACATGGTGTTCATAACCAGTATCATAGAGGGAGACATTCCTGATTGAAGAATACACTTTTTGCTTCTCTTGAAGGCCAAAACAGGAAGGTTAACTGTCACATCGATCCCTCTGATTGCACTAATAAGTACACATATATGAAATGCATATACCAAATGCAAAAGTAGCCCTAAATGCTTGACTGGTAACTGCATCTGTACTGTACCACATTTTTTTCCTAACATGCTCCCTTCTGACTTGGTCTACAAGCGAGTCAGGATACTGGCTATAACAGGCTGGGATTAGACTCTCTGCAGTTTGGGAAGCTAGTCAGCCAGTGAGGCTACTGAAGCCACAAGAAAAGTAAAAATCAAAAAGCCACTTGAAGTAATCCATCTTTCCACAGTTACATCTTGTGGTACATTATTTTAGCCCAACTGAGCTAGAGATAACAAATGTTATCTGTGTCCTGCCATATAAATGATTGCTGTTGGAGTGGCTGGCTTTTCAATAAATGTTTTCTATAGCTTTAAAAGTCAGGTATGTGGCACTAATTACTCAATGAGGATTATCAGGTAAAGCAGGTTTGAAATTGTCCTTATGCCATCATCCTGTTCTCTTTCAGCTAGAGGATATCTTTGTTGTCTATATTGTTTTATAACTGTGAAAACAGTTGCACTCAATGTATATTCACACATGTGACTGATTATACATGAGCAATAAACTCAATTTATGAGGTTAATTTATGAGGATAAGGTTCAGAGGATAATTCACTGAGTAGATTGTGGTTTGCGGATTAAACGGTCTGAAATTTTCTGACATAAGTTAGTGTGAGGTTACTTGCGATTCCTAGAGCCGTCTCATTAGATTCCTAACCATCTCATTAGGAGCTTACCTTCTCCCCTGTGGGGATGTGCAGCCCCTCCATCACCTTGGCAAAGGAGCCCTTGTTGATCATTTTACCTACTAGGTAATTCCCAACTTGTTTGGAGTGAGGGAAAGTCTTCCCAGTCTCTTGGGGCATCTTGTTAAAACAAGCAGGTATTTTTATATCCTTTAAGTTTTTCTCCCATTCTGGTAATATCCCGTCCAAGTTGCCAGTATGTGTCATTTTGTTATCCAAGCCTGCTTTCATTGCTGCGGGCATCCCTGCAGAGCCAGATTTGTATTGCTACTTTCCAGATGTAGCTTCTGATTCACAGCAGATCCAGGCATTAAGTCTCTACATCTTGTGGTGCAAGTGCCATCCTGCTGATCACAGAGCAACTAATCCTTTCCCTCCGAGAGTCCGTGTTTGTCACTGATCTCCAGCCTGACCACACAGATCTGCTCAAGCAGAACCAAGTAGCAGGTTATTAACCTAACCTGATACGCGATGTCAGTTAATGCCCCAGAGCTGCCGAGTCAGATGACAGATAATCTTGGCATTAGCCTGGAACATACGACTCTCTTCCTCCTACAATAGTTCCCTAAACACATCTTAGCGCAAGTTGCACCAAACTAAACTGAGCCATAGTTTTCCTGGCATGCATATTGCTGGTGTGCAAGGGCATAAGTTTATTCTAAAAACACCGTGGTAGCATGAATGCAAAGCTGAGTTATGTACCTGACGCTGTGCAGGCATTTACACGTTTGCTGTGTAAAGCATATAAATATATATGCACTTGTAGCACATTTAAGTCCCAGGACCCTGGCCTGGCTCCATGTCTCACAGACATATTTTGCATTTCCTGGGACTTGATTGCAGTTCTGTAAAATGTAGCAGTGGGGACTGAAAGTGTGTGTGAGGCGGGTATGTGGGTGTGTGGGTGAACATTTTCCTCCTTACAACAATGACTGATAAAAAGAAGAAAAGAGAGGGTTTTTTTCTACAGCTGTTGTCTATCTATGTCTGTCTTCATTACCTGGGATCTTTCCAAAGTTACAGAGAGAGAAAAGAGCCTTTCCAGAAAGCGCTTTCACATACCTGCAATTTGAGCCGGGAGTTGCCATCTCTCTCCACTGACTACAGTGAAATCTTAGGGACCCAAAGCCCTTCCCAGAACTTAGCGTGATGACAAATCCTTTCTCCACCCTTCGTCACTTGGAGTTGAACAATAAGCGGCATCCTGCTTGCCCGATTTGTCTTGTGAAGCTCACGAAGGGCAAAAATTTGCTAGGATGAGTGAAAATGAGAAGGAATTTTTTAAAAAGTCTTAAAAATCCCAGATGAATTTACTGTACGCTTTACGGTTCAAACTCTTGTGGGTGAGTTCAATGCGCCGCCGTCTGCACACAGCTGCTCGCAGGCACAGGGCAACCCCTTGCCTTTTAGTGTCTAAGTAAAAGATAAAGTCCCACTAAGCTGGGCAGGTTTTCTCTTCATAACATACTCAGTTGTCACGCTTTGAGCTGTATCAGTTGCCCAGCTGGAATGGAACTTAGTTGGCTAACTTAAGGGGCTTTTTTCTATTCCTTACAGAAAGTCAGAAACAAAGGAGACATGGTTTTCTGAGAAAAGAACAAGGAAATTCTCCTTGATTTGTGCTTACTATTTGCTCTGCCTCCTTCTCGTCTTCCTAAACCACTGTTCATCGACTTTCCCACTAAAAACAAGAAAATAAAAGTGAGGGGAACCACTGTATGGAACAGAAACCCCATATTTCTGGCACATTTCAGAAGAAAGGAAAAAACCTCTTTAAAAATATAACAAACATTTAAAACATGATAGCTAGCTAAGTTAACTATTGCTATTTTTGGGGAAAGTCCCAGCCTGACACCTTGAAAAATGTTGAAGTCAAAAAGCTTCCAAATACCTTTCAAAGTAATTTTTTTGGCACAGTGGAGGATTATAAAAAGAAAGGAGCAAAAGAGAGTCCATCTCTGTGTTAGGGAGTCCACAACTACTGATCACAAGCCAAATGAAGCTGAAAACCTGGACAAGAAGGGAGCCATGGCCAGCGCTCTGTGATACGGCTGTTAAGTGATGTGCTGCACTGCAACGTGAAAAGAGTGTGAGAAGAGACCAAATAAAGCAGATCTCTTATAGAAGGGAGATGCCAATAAGGAATAATCTCCAGCAAGGAGGAAGAGTTAGAACTGTAGAAAGAATGACCACCTTAATGGCTTCAAGAAACAAACAGCCGTCCTCTCCAAACAAGCCCTGTGGCATATTGTTACCACCTTGCACTCATTTGGGGTGGGGTGGGAGGGGAGGCAGTTCTGCTTCCTTGAGAAATAAAAAACCCCAAACCAACAAAAATGCAGTTCTGAAGAAGGCATACAGTTTTCCTATCAGCAAGTGGGGGGGGGGGGAGAAAAAAAGGCTTTTATATAAATTGGAGATTAATTCCACGTTTGAGAAGACAAATTTTGCTTTATAACTCCATATTCTTAGTACCCTTCTAGGGTAATTGAAATGAAAAGTGTTTCTCACAATATCTGTGCTACTGACCCGGAAAATATGAGGCTGTGTGTGTGCGGGAGTTTACTTTATGTGAAGGCCAGGCTAGTTAAACAACCTCATTACGTTCAGCAGAAATAAAACAGCACGAGCAGGAATTTGTCACTTCGCAGCCACCGTCTTGGATTTCCTCCTGTGAAGCAAAATCCTGCCTGTAGCTGTATCCAAAGCTCTTCTTGCCTCACACCAGAGATGAGGCAATGTGGTCCTGGTTTCTGGTTTTTGCCACTGCAGGATGAAGCCTTGGCTTAATGAGAGGCTGGGGTTTACTTCTTGGGGTAATTCTTTTTAAAGTCTTAATTTATACTCTTGTGAATACTGCCAGTTTTGTAAGATCTAGTGTGAGATTTTTCAAAAGGGCCCAAAAGTCAGATTCTTACAGCTGTGAAGTCCCACTGATTTGACTCAAGAGTTCCCCCAAAGTCTGGCAGAGCATACGCCCCACCTAAAGATGTGCTTCCCACAGGCGCCGAGGGCATGCCGACCTGCTGGGGGGCTGTCTTGCTGTGTGGGAGCAATGCTGCGGCGGGCTGGGAGACAAGGCTTGTTGGTCAGGAGGCAGCATCCCACTGGAGACAGGTCTCGTTAGTTACTGGGAGGCAGGTTCCTACTCTCAGGTCAAAAGTCAGCATCTCCTCCTGGATCGACATTGTCATAGGGATGTACTGGCACGCACAGAACTACTGCAAACATCTTTTTTTCCAGGAGTGGTGCTTTAATGCACATGTATTCTTAGGTGCTTTAGCAACTTTCCCTGCTCCCTTGACTTTTGACTTTCCCACTAATGGCTGCTGTCTGCTGCTTGAGGTACTAATGGTGCTGGCTTTGGTCCTGAGCTTGGCCCACTTTGGAGGACTTGAAGGTTGCGAACAGTTCATGTTTCTACATGGCTTAGGTTACCTGGGTGCAGGATGTAGGCTCAGCAGCTCCTAAGACTGAAAGCTTTTCAAGTTTCATGCTGAGAAGAGGGGATTTCCTTTTCAGAGAAGGAAATCCAAGATGGTGGCATCTAAATGTGGTGAACGGAGCAAATAAGGGGAAAAACCTGGTTTGAAGACATGGTAGGAGGAATTTCATCTAAATAGCAACCTCACAGTCTGTATCGTAATAACTCTCAGATTCTGGAACCACTTCAGTCCGTGTTTTATAACGTACCTAAGACATGCCCTTATTGCACTGTAACACCTGCCATATTGTAAGTTATTTCTGACTTCTCATATGCCTTTTGGCAGCCATGGAGTTTACTTTAGAAGTTACTGCATGTGCAAGTTCAGCAGCTTTTCTGCAGGATTTACTTACTGCCACATGTTAAGGGGTTACGAAGGCCAGGGGCCTGCACTCAAGGGCAGGCCAGACTCTCCTCCCAGAATGGTGTAAATCAGGGATTACTCTCTTTTGAGAGTCATAGTACTTCCTTAGTCAAAGAGATGACTGTTCTTCACCACCAAAAGACCAAAGGAATCACAAACATGTGGGTTGGTATCAGTCTGGTCCAGCACTCACACAAGTGAATGAGAATATTTCTTTTGTCTTCATAAGGATTTGGATCAGGCTGTTAAAGCACAAAAGACTTTGTTCTCCATAATCTGTTCAATTTTAATTCATGTAAGTGTATTTCCAAGATGTCACTCATGAACTTATTTTACTCACACAATCCATATCACCACTAAATTTATATCTGATTCTGCACTGATTCCTTAGGCTAGCTGTTAAATTAAAAGAAAAATGAATAAGTTTACTTTGCAGATAGTCTTTGTCTTTCTGCCACGCAATATATGCTTACCAGATTTGCAAAAAGTTTCTCATGTATGTGGATATTTATTTTCAGATTATTTTCCATTTCCAGGAAAGAAATCTTGCACCTTTTATTAATTGTCCATGAGTACTGATTCATGGTATATTTTAGATCGAGTATTTATGTCAGACCTGTAGTTCCTCCAAACAAGGGTCTCCGTTTCCCAGAAATATTAGCAATTTTGATCTAGTAACCCTGACTTGATTCCTTGAGGTAGCCTTTATAGTTTTATTCATGTGAGAGTAGTGTGTCTGGTTCTTGAATGTATACAAGAACATCAAAACCAAAAAGCATCCATATTGGGTTAGTCTTTGAACGGGGCCAAAACCACATTCCTGGAACTGAGCAATCAGGTGAAGCCTATGTGACACCTCTCAGTAGTACATCGCAGCTCAAACCACTTGCCACTCAAGGGCTTCACAAGCCAAAGCTGGCTTCTGTGGACTCCATAAATGTACACAATTTACAACAATATCTTTCAAACCCTACGGATACCCATAGCTTTTATCTTTAAACCCAACATATATTTAAGTGTTATGCTATGATGAGACATACTAGTCCTTCATGTATGTGTGAATGTATGGCAGAAGTAACTCAGTAATCTACTTCCAATTTGGCTTGAAGGAAACAGTGATGGGAAAAGCAACAGTAATTTCCAAAACCCAAATCATATTTGGCATTTACCACCAAAAGTGCCCACGGATGATGTTTATATTCATCTTTTGGAAACTGAACTCACATTCTGCTCTTTTCCCAAAGACATTAAGAATTTATGGTCAGAGGTGTGAAGTGGATTCAGATTGCTGATAAAAGTGAAGAGTTTTTGCTGAAACTGGAGTTCTTTTTCTGTTGCATCAATTTACTTTTTCCTGTTTAAAAATTGCTCTAAAGGCCAAAATAACACTTTCAGCTTTTCTCCCCCAACCATAAGCATCTAGTGCAGATTGTGAAGAGATGGATTTGTTGGATTTTTGTTTGTGATTGGGACACCTTGGATACTCACCAAGGTGACTGCCAACACTACATCATCTGGATTGTTTTACTTCTCTACCTGTAGTCTGATGGAGGACAAATTGTTATGCCTTCAGAAATAGGGCATTGCTAGGGTTATTTATTTACTTTTTGACCTCTTTGGCATCTCCAGCTGACTTTGGTGGGGTTAAGTCTAAAAATAAGACACCTTAACTTAGTTATTAGTCATACAATTAGATGTCCTCATGGGGGCCAGTAAAAGAGCTCAGTTGCCTAAACTTAGGCACCTAGTGGAATTTGAATTGCCCACAGATATCCTGTCAACTTTCAGCCTCTGCTCAAGGCAGACATGGGTATCCCCAGGGTCCCATGTCAGATCTGCTAGCCCCATGAGGGTGTCTTGGATACCATGGAACATCTCAAGTGACACTAGACATCTACATTAGTCAATTGGACCAAGGTCTCAGTGACAAGCCAAGGATGAGGTGAATCACTGCCAAGGCTTCTCCAAGTGTACTAGGATCACCATGGAGTACAGAGGGAGCTCTGACCCGCCTCTTGCCCACAGACACCAGCTTGTAGATATTTCCATGTAGAAGTTTTGATCTCAGACAGAAACCACTCCTCAGCATGCTGAGCGTGTGTATGAAGACAGTTCCATGCCTATTAACCTGTTAATTTAAAAATGGCTTTTATCACTGCAGCATCATAAAGTTTTACATGTAACACTATGATTCTCAGCAGCTTGATGACTTCAGGAGACAAAGTTGTATCACCAGGGCTATTCATTGATTAGATAAAGTCGGATCTTGTTACTACCTTTCTTCATTAATGCCTTTTGGAAAAGGAGAGGTATGTTCATTTTTTTGTGAGTTTGTCTTTATTGAACTCAGGGGAAATCAACAGCATCAAACTGTAATTCTTAATGGACTGAACTTAGAATGAACTCCCTTTTTTGTCAGTTTTTTGTTGTTTGTTTTATATTTCCTTTACTGCTCTGAATATAAGAAAGTGATACTATTGTTGTCTGGAGCCAGTTGTAATTGGCAATTTTTTTTCTCCTCTAAAACTCTCAGTATAGGCCTAACACTGTCCTTGTTCAAGTCGATGAAAAACTACCTCTCACTGAAATGGGAGCAGAATCATGCCGATAAATAGTCCTGAAATCCCACTGAAGATGGGTGGAGATCATACCATTTCCTAATACACTTTAATGCAAACATATGTTGGACCTTCAATTAATAATGATCACTGGAGACCAAGAGAAGGGTGGACAATTAAAAAAAAAATAGTTTCTTAGACATTTTGCTTGTGTTCAGAGGTTTAACATACTGCTGGCAGCAAAGAGGCAAATGGGAGCCATTAGTTTGTATGTTTGTGAGATTTCTCCTTATTTTCCTTCTCGCTCTCAGTTTTCACCATCCAGAGTCTCCAAGCATGCACTACCATGTAGGAGTGGTACCCTCTGTCCAGCACCCAAGATCACACTGAACATGTAAAGGTCACAAATTGTACAAGATCAATGCCTGTGTTTGTGATGTCAAGAATACAAATCATTACTTTATATCACAATATCCATGTTCTTGATTGTCCATCTACAGAGTTCTATATTGAATTGCATCTTCTGTTTGCTGAATTATCTTTTGCAAGCAATGTAAACATGTTGCATTTTTACAGTGGCCAGCTGGCCACAATGTGCATGGTCATTGACCACAGGGAAAAATGAAAGCTGATGAGATCTTTATCTTTGCAAGCCCCACAATTCTGGAATGGGTGAATTCCCTGTTGCGATCTTGCAAATTGATAGGCAATGCTCTGGTGATATCCAAGCTTCTCCAGTGGTATGATTTTTCGGACAAGTTGAAGTCTAGTCACTTGTACCTGGCTGAAGTATAAGAAGGTAGGAGAAAGCACGAATCCTTGATCTTACTAACACATGGTTCCTGCAGTGGGAAAAAGAGTGTGCACCTTTGGGTTTCCTTCTCACTGAAGGGCTGATCAGTTTTGAGGGAGACAGTTGTTATTGTGACACTTGTCCTTCCTCCCAGATGAGAAAAGGAGAGATGTCAATACCATCTGGGTCGTTAAGTGAAAACATAATACCCCAAATGAGCGGCATGCAACTTTCATGGCATAAACTAAGGTCTCCATGAATGTTGTGGAGGAATTCATATAACGTGTTTTTCTTCCACCCCCAAAAGCTAGAGTTTAATAATCTGCTCTTGACTATCCATAGCTTTCCTGATGACAACTTTACAGATGTGAGAGAATCTTTGGCGGAGCCATGTCCCTCTGCTTTCCTTTGGGATGCTCAGCACGGCTTGTCCAAAACTGCAGTGTCAGCTATCTGAGAAATCAGTGTCATATACCACAGAATCATGAAATAGATGACTTTGGAAGGAACCTCTAGAGGTCATCTCGTCCAACCTCCTTTAGTCAAGTAGGGTCAACCAGAGTAGGTTTGCTAAGGACTGTGTCCAGTAGGGTTTTGAATATCTCAAAGTATGGAAACTCCATAACCTCACTGGGCAACCTGCTCCAGTGCTCAGTCACCCTCACAGTAAAAGAGTGTTTCCTGATCCTCAGAGGGAACCTCCTGTGTTTCAGTTTGTGCTCGTTTGCTTTTGTCACTGGATACCACTGAGAAGAGTCTGGGGACCCCAGAACTGGAGCCAGCCCTCCAGATGCATCTCACCAGAGCTGAGTAGAGAGGAAGGATCACCTTTCTCAACTTGCTGCTAAAGCTCCCACTCATGCAGCCTAGGAGGCTGTTGGCAGTCCTTGCTGCAAGGGTGCATTGCTGGCTCATGGTCAAATATACGTGATGGCTGCCTCGAAGGTAAGATCAAGAAATGCCATTCTGGTTTTGTCTTCATTGTTTTTGTAAATATTTTTTCAGTGTCCTAAAAAAGGATGAGGTAGACAAAGAGGATAAGAGCAACATCAGACGAATAAGTGTTTACTTTTACCCCAATTTAGTTTGGGGTAGGTAGGGACACAAGGATAGCTTTGAAGGCACTGATTTTGAGTGCCGATAAAGGAAGGCTCTCATTGCCAACTCTCCTTTCAATTGCCACTTGAGAAATAACTCCATTAGGGGACTAAACCAGAAGCAAATTTGTGCTTGGCCATTATATAAAAGGCATTAAAAAAATGTAAACTCCTACAGCAGACTTGTGAAGACCAGTAAAAATTTAGGAAACACTGTAGGATGCCTGGTCATGACTAATAACAGTAGCTGACTAATAACAGTAAGCTGAAGAGTCTAGACAACAGTCTCTACAGGGTATATTCAAGAAACAGACTCTTTTACTTGCATTTTGGGGGACTTTGTATTTTTGTTTGTATACTTTCTTAGGACAATTATAAAATTTGATATCATGAATCTGAGAGAAAAAATTATTTGGTAGGAAATAAAGTAAACAAAAATAATGGAGCTCTTTCAGTGGGTAGCAACTTCTAAGAAATATTTCTACATTTTAATTAGTTAGCTAGTATTTTTATTACTAAGGGGCTCAAATTTTTGAGCAGTACTGTGGAAAGAAGTTCTGGACCTGTGATTCACCAATCTGTGAATCTGTGAACTGCAAAAGTTTGGTGGAATTTATTCAGTCTATGTATTAATTTCTCAGCTGCTGCTAAGTCAAGGATATCCATGGGATATCTAGACAGTGTGAGAGCAAGAAATCTCTGATCAGATGGAGCCCCAATTGGAATACTTTGAACTGAGGAAAGAAGTATCTTCCAGGGTGGTGTTGGTGACATCCCACTGTCTGATAGCATGTATTCCTACAGGAGTAGTTGCTGAAATTATGGAGGGTGAAGTAGAAGTCACAAGCTTCTGCACAGTGGAACCCTGCACAACACATCAAAATGTAGGAGCAGCATGTGCCCCCAAAATAAAACCTGAAATCCTGGTCGTACTGTGCCGACAACTGAAATGGGCATTGAGGAGAATGTAAATGTCAGCAAACTTGGTGCAAATAATAATCAAGTGCAACGTGTCCCAGACTGTGCAATTCTTCTTTCAGAGGTTTTGGTTATTATGTGAGATTTCACCAAACCAGCTACTGTTAGCAATGCATATCCCAGCCTGAGTAGCTACCATCAGCTGTCATTTGTGAGGCTGGAACAAGCTGGGATTTTTTAAATGAAACAGTTTTTCAGTAGGCAAATAGTAAACTGATGTTTCATGGGAATGTACCAATTCTGTTGAGAATGATTTTTCTGCTCCAGGGTAGAATTTGGTCTGAAAACGAAAGAGAGATTACAGGGCCAAGCAAATAACAATTTGATGGCTAAAGCTTTCCTATGGACTGCCGGAGACACCTACCTCCTGAGCCTTCCAAAGTCTTCTGGCACCTAGAGAAATGTTTTAACAGCAATCATGGGGACGCTGCCCCACTTTTTTAAATGAATGAAGGTTCATTAAGACAGAAAAAGCAAAACTGGATTAGGCTCATTGTTTAATGCATTGTCTTGGATATAAAGGCAGCTGGAAATGGAAGGATTTGAACTTCAGTTTCTCTTGTCCCAGCCCAACTAGTGGCTATTGTGTTGGTCTCCTTGAGATCTGTTCTTGTCATGGACAAGATTTCAGAGATTTGGTGGTATTCTAATGCAGAATGAGATACTTCTGGTTTCCACTGTCTTGAAAGAGTCTTATGAGGTGAGAAAACCATCTCCTGCTCAGTTCTGATGAGCCCAAGCCCAATATTGGCCAGATCTTAGTCTCTGAGATTAGAAATACGCCTTCCATTGGCTCCACTGGAAGAGGGTGATTTCTTAGTAATCTATTGCTCAATAGAAAAATTACTTTTTTTTTCTTTTTTTTTTTTTTTTCTAATTATCTAGGATTCAGGGGATGAGCAGGCTGTTCTAGGGCAATGTGCCTTCCTGAAAAGAGATTCTGCAAACACATCAAAAAATGCAACTGCGTTGAAAGGGATACAAAGGTTATATGTCAGGGAAAGGGTCCTGTTGCATTAAGACTAAGTCAGGATGTGCTGTTCTTCCCTCCTTGCTAACCATGGTCTGTAGAACACAGCCACAGTGGAGGTCTCCGTCCTTTACCCTGTCTTGATATGTCTTTTTTACAGGCTCCCCTGTAACCTGCTGTAACCTTCACATGCATGGGTTTGAAACCTCTGAACAGCACTAAAATGGTAAAAAATAAATGGGAAAATATTAATCCATTCTCTATGTATCTTATCTGGGCTGCCCCCTTAACATTTTTCCATTAAATTGTTTGGATTTTGAATTTAAAAGGAAGAATAAGGATTGAAGACCATGTTTCCACACAAGTTTATTTATTTATTTATTTAAATTGACAGCTGCAGAGTTTGTACCGACAAAGTGAGCAACAGGAATGAACCAGAGAGTAAGGACTATTGTGCAGCCCTGTTGACAGGCTGTCAGGTTTAAACTGACCTAGAATTTTTTGTACCATGACAATACACTGAGACCATGACAGGAATGCCCATTTTCAGAAATGGTTACAAGAAGGAGGAGGAGATAAAACCTTTTTCTCCTTAAGAACCTATGCAGAATGCAGTTTGTACTGCCTTTGGATTCTTGTTCCTCTGTGGATCAATAAATTGAGTAACAACACATCAATACCAGATAGCAAATGAATCTCTGCAAAGGAGAGCTCCCCTCTGTGGGTTTCTCTCTTGCCACGAGAAGTGTTTGATCTGAGTGTGCTGTCATGAAAGGTAAGAGCTACTTCATCATCTTTGGGGATTTTGATTTGCTAACTAAAACTGATGGGGTACCTGGTTTTCACCCTTAATTTGAGATGGTATGTTTTTATTTGTTTATTCCTTCCTTAAAGCGTTTGCTTTTTGGTGGAGAACAACAAACTGAGAAGTAAATAGTTGGAACATCTGTAGCAACTGGTCTTTGAACAGGCAATGCTATGCTGGCAGGCAAAAGGCAAACGAGGGCGGGAACAATCACTCCTGAAAGCCTTCCTTGTGCTAACAGTGTTTGCCAGGGCCAGACTTTGTTAAATCAATACCGGATGCAGGATTTTGGAAACGGTTAATACTCCTCGTGCCTCATCAGACGGACCCCTCCGCATGGCCTCCAGAAAGAGCCGGAGAGCTCTGCTGGGTGCGCGCGGGGCTGCCTGCAGAGCGATGGGCAGCAGTGTCTCCTCCGTTGAACTACAGCATGAGATTTCTTACACTCAGCAAGGTAATTCCCCGCTGATTTATATTAGCAATACAGTCTGGGAAATAGCTGGTGCGGGTTGGGGGTGCCTAGGCTTTTGTGTGTACGCCTGTGGCTTTGCCTCCTAAAACACCTTCCCTCAGTGTGTCTGGAGCTCTGTTTCACTCCCGGCTCTTCGCTGGGAATAAATCCCCTGAGCTCTGGGGTTTCCTGGGGGTCAGTGCTGCCGCCTTGAGGGAGCCCAGCTGCTGGGGAGGGCAAGAGACGCCTCCGGGTGTGCGCACAGCCCGGTAGCTTCAGCAGAAGGCATCCTGTAAAAAACACCCAGCGGCGAAGGCAAATCATTCTGCAGGTTTGTTAAAAAGTGAAGGCCTTCTTGAGAAGACGGTGAGGCAGGAATATGTTTGGGGTTTACACTGGGAAAGGAATTTTTCCCCCCTACTCACCGAGTCAGGGGAAAGGCAGGGGTAGGCTAAGTCCACAGCCCCTTCTAGAAGGATAATTTTGCATGCTACATCTGCCAGGTAAACAGCATGTGCGTGTAACACATGCAACAGTGCTGGCGAGTTGCTTATAAATCAGATAATTAAAGATGTAGCTGACTATAATGTCTAGGAGGAGGCTCAGCATTGGGCAGTGACTTTTATTTACAATTTAACAGTTAAACATATTATACTGCATAAACCTTGAAATGGCTTGATTATAAAATGTGTTTTGGAAAGTCCGTGTGCCTTCCCCACAGAGTGCTAAACCTGGTGCAAAATGGGTAGCATCAATAAACACCAAACCTTGTACCAATAAATGTGTTCCCTTCATTACTCAAAGAGCCCAGAGCTATGGAGGTATAAAAGGCCCCATTCTCCCCTACAGGGGAATAACACATGTAGGGTAGAGGAAACTCAGTGAATTTCAACGTGCAGTTTCCTGCTCATTTCTCCATGTGAGGGGGATGGGTAAGGATTTAGGACTTGCTTTCTCCACGGGACAAAAGAAAGTAGTTGCCACCCTAATTTATAGATGCTGGGAAACCCAGAGTCAGGAACATCTTTTCTAGTTAACTGTCCTACAGACTCTGCTTTTGCAGTTGTCCTTAGGCACCCCTCACAAATGCCTTTTTTAAAAAGGCAGGCAAATAAGTTGTGTGTTCCAGTCCTGTCATCAGCACAAGAGGGGTGGGAGCTGTGTGTCCGTGCAGCGCTCCAGGCACCCTGACAGACCTTCACACCCTCACAGTGTTTGGCTGTAAATCGCAGCCTTTGAGTTCCTGCAGTCCTAATGGGCAGTGGGAGATCTGCTGTGTTTTTAGAATAAATTTAAATTGCATTGCTGCCATGAAATTACACAGGATGGTTATAATGCTCCTTATATTACATGTGCTTTATGTACATATATACAAATATACAAAGAGAGGGCATGTGTAATTTCTATTAAGTTTGGCTGATGCAGGTGAGGTATAGTAGCATTTGTCAATTCATACCACTACAGCAGTGACTACCTTCATCGCCCAGGAACTGAGCTTGGGGAGTGCCCCAGACCCAGCTCTGTGCATGTGAAGGTATCTGATGGGAGGCAGATGCTGGACCTGTGGGCGACATGGAGAAGACTTTGACAGTCTGGTCCATGGTTTTCTCTCCTGGTTGAGGCAGGTTGAATCTTTTCCACCTTCTCCTCTTTGCTCTTGCACTCTGCAAAGCTGGATTCCAGTCAGATCAGGGTAAAAGTGAGGTACACTGCAGTGGCTGAGTTCCCAAAACATAATTTTTTGCAGCAAGATTTCTTCTCTTGTTCAGCCTAGATGTCTTTTCCCAGACTTTGAATCAGATTCAGAGATGAGTCTATACATTCTGTGTGTGTTGTATGTTTTTAAGTATCTGCAGAGATATGACAACCTTAGTTTTTTTATAGATTATTCCCTGTGTCTGAAGTGAGTTTTTTTACTTCACCTGTAACTTGAATAAGGATTCTCCCATGCAGCTTTATCCTTGGTCTAGAGAAACTGCTTAGTTTGTTTTTGAATAGGTTTTCCCTTTTTCACTTGACTTTCTCAAACATAAATCCCAAGCAAAATGTGTTGGCAGAAGCGCCCCCCACCATGGCTCTGTGCAACCTCTCTGCAAAAGTGAAGCAGGAGTCTCCCCAAGCATGACAGTTGTTGCAGATGCATTGCCCCTGTGTGGCAGATGAGAGAATAAACAACATACGGGAGATGCGAAGTGCAGCTCCACCACTACAGCAATGAGCACAGGGTAAGAGCTCCTGTAAAACAAAATAGACTTTTGTCCTAATCTGTTTTAAAGTGCCGTAAAATTACATTTATTTCAGGCACATTTCCTTAGCCCTTGTTTTCATTATGTTGCTCTCAAAGATTTAAGTCGGCGTATCTGAGCACAGACCCCATGCAGTTCCTTGGATAATCAGAAAGATGCTTATCCTGAAAATTCACTTGAGCTGCTGAATTTCACGAATCAGCTTTTTCTTTTGCATACCGGGGGTTGCTTTCCCCGTACTGCAGTGGCAGCTTGTGGCTCCTAGCCATAGCTCATGTTTGCCCCCGAAATACACCGGGGGCTGCTCTGCAGAACCCCACGCTGCGTGCCTCCTGAGCCCTGTGCCCAGGCTGGGAGGTTGCCCAGTCTGGGGCACGCCATGGTGGCTGTTTTATCAGGGCAGGGTAGACCCTGTCCTGTAAACACTTCAGCACAAGTGCCTTTGTTACCTTCAGGAAAGATGCTTTTGTTTCTAAATATCCAACAGTTTTAAGAACTTATTATTTTGGACTCTTAACCCACTCTGGCAGTGACAGCACAAGTTGGCTAGCAGGGGTATTTATTTGTTATTTGCCCATTGCTGTAGACAGCTGTAACAGTTAGAATAACTTTGATCTTTTGTTTTCCCCACTTGGAGAAGTCCTCATTACCAAAACATCACCTCTGACCTTCTTTTATATTTTCAGTGTGTGTTTTATTAACTCCTTTTTCATATGGGACATGTGGTGTCTGCCACTTGGTACAAAGGAGACAAAGTTTGAGCTTCTGATGCAAAGAGCAGCAGTGAGGAAGCTGGCTCCTTGCCAACAGTTTATGCTAAAAAAATAATATCTATATTATGGGGAGGGGTGAATTAAATCTGTGCATATAGAGTCAGACATTCTTTGGGCTCACTGCTGGGACAAGCCTATTGCACTTAACAGGATTCAGCTAGGGGAAGTGGAGCGCCTTCCCCGTGCATGCACGTTAGCAGAGATGATAAATTTCAATCAATTGCCCGAGGAATTTATTTTCACAGCACTTCTTTACTTCCCAGGCTAAGAAATGAGGCATCCGGCCCTCCCCTGCCAGTAACAGTGGAGGTTTTGCACTTATTATACAGTTGGTGAAACAGTATGCGACAGTGAAAATTTACTAGATGTTGCAGAAAGAAGCAAGGGAAAGTTAAAGCGCAGCCTAGAAAAATAAAATGAGTACTGTTTGCGTGTACTTTTATTGATTTCTGACAGCCATGTTGTTTTCAGGGATAACAGAAGGGAAAAGAATTTCAGTCTTTAAATGGATGAGTGATATACTACCCCCCCTTTTTAACTAGTCTTATATATTTTATTTTTTTTTGTCCTGGTGTGTGCATGTGCAGAAGGGTGTCTACCTAATTGGCCTCAAGAGGGGATTAAACTAAATAAAATCACGGTCCACAGGGGGCCTCTAAATATGGCTTTTTAATTTGAAAATTTTTGTGGGTTCCAGTGTAATTCAAGCTTTTCAAGCTTTATTAGTGCACAGTCGTTCGTGCAGCTTGCAAAGCTCCCATCTCGGTGAGTTTGATATGCCCGCCCCTGCTCAAGCAGAAGACAGAGTGCTCTCTTCAGCTGCGAAACACACTCAGTGACATAACAAAAGCCCTACTGTAAATAAAACACATGCTAATAACAGTGACAGGAGGCTGCAGAAACCGGCAACGCGCATCCAGGCAGTGACGCCGTTTGAAAGTGGTACTAAACAGAGGTAATGACAGTCGGCAAGCATCTCTCTGCTCAGAGAGGCGCTGGGAGCAGATAGGAGTAAATACCAGCAATTTTACATGTTCGCTTGTAATAAAAGTCAAAATATGCAGCTTGGTTTAGCTAATTGCTGTGGAAGGAGAACGAACCAATAGTGCTCGTTGCTGTGAAACTGTTAATGGAGAACTTATGGAGAGAAAGTCCAAGTTCTCTCGTCCAAATTGGAATGTGAAAGAAATCTGTTGGAAGGTGATGACAGAAATGAAGTAAAACAGTTGTTTCCTGATCCATGTGCCAGATGTGTCACATACTGTGATAAATAAGATCTGCATCTTACACTCCAGAAATTGGGGAATATTACAAGCGTTTATTATAGTGAGGTACAAAAAAATGTACTTGAAATGCTTTGTTTCTCCTGGCACCAAGCAGTGAGAAGTTATTGCACAATGCCTGGAGCTGCTAATTCTTTTGTTTAGGTTCAATCCAACACAGCCTATTAAAAGCTTAAATTCAATTTTATTGTTAAGGTATTTATTAACTGATTATGAAAAGACATTAAAGGGCTCATAATTAAACTACTAAATTGTTCCTTACCTTGACGAATCCCCCCATTTTCCAAAACTGACTTCCATAGTATAAAATATCAGGCTTTTAATTTAGAGAAGAATGCTGCTCACAGGCAAACCCCAGCTTTTGCTTCTTGAGTTGATCCCAGGCTGCCTTGCTGCTGTTCATAAGCCCAGAATATCATGGCAGAAAGCCTAATGCATTGGTGGCATTTCTTGGGAAGACTGCTCTGCAGGTTTGTGGCATGTTGTCACACATTTGCAGAAATAGCTACGTGTTGATGTTGGAAAACCCAGTCTTATTACTCAGGAAAAAAGTCTCATTGACTTTTGGCCCATATGCTTTTTAAAATGTGTATTGTGAACAGCCTGCTAGCCCTGCTGAGACTGAAGGCACATGCTTCCAGGCAAAGCAGATTCCCAGAGTAAGATGCAGTTCCAAAAGATCTAAATACTCCCCCAAATCCGAAGGCTGGGAAGACAATGGGAGCTGAGTGATGGGATTTCCCACACCAGATCAGCATAAGACCTCAAAGACACTGCTGACCCTCCAAGCCAGCGATTTTATACAGGCAACTGCATCCTGCCTTCATCCATATGGCTGATGTTTGGGTGGGATGGATGCAGGAGACAGCCAAGGAGGATTAAGTATTTTTGTGTTTTCCCTTTAGAAATTGCTCTGTTCATCAGAAGGGTCATGTGTCCAGCACCTGCACCAAGGTTACTGGGGAGACTGCATTGTCTACCCAGAGGTCTTACGGCTCTCAGCTGTCTCTGGCTGTCCACATCCTTGCAGAGCTCACCTGCAGGGCTATAATACTTGGTGGCCTTTCATGCCAACTTCAAGAGGAGATTTTTACTGTCAGAACAGGGAGAAAGTACATATCTGATTACCACAGGTAGAGACAAAAGTTTGAAACCCCTGATAAGTATGATTTGAGTGACCCTTTACAGTCCCAGGAGCTTGATGGTGAACAGCACTCCCTGAATATGTGAGCTGTCTAAAATAGAGAACCAATCTCTTGGTTGCTATGCCCATGACAACCAAGGGAAGAGATAGGTCCCTTTACTGTGGTGCTGTGCCCAGCAGTTTGAGAAGCCTTCCCAGCCTGGCCGGGGCATTAGGCCATGTTGTGTTCACTCTGCATGCTTGCTCAGAGCTGGGGTGGGTGTCCCACGTGGTACTCCACCGTGCCGTGAGGACGTTCTGGTCGGATTTGTCTCACCTGACCCTAAGCACCTAACATAGGCTGAGGTGAACTGCACCCTCCAAGTGCCTCTGTCTCTTCTTTGATGATGAAGGGATAACGCCTCACTGCATGTAGATGAAGCCCACCCTGGTTACCACTCGTATTTTCCAGGGTTACTTCAGAGAGATTGGCTTGAGATGCATTTCAAAAACAGATTTACAAAAATATTGCTTTGGGGAGGTGCCAGTATCCTGTCTCAGTGTGTGAGACCTGTACATAAGTCCCAGCCAGGAACGTTTCCTAAATCGCATTCTCTCCTGCTGCCCAGTTCCCCCACACAGGTCCCCTCAGTAGTTTTTAACCTTTTCTGTGTAAGTTAAGTCTGTCCCACCCTGAAGATATGACATCACCTACGTTCTTCATCGCTATCCCACCAGCCTTTACTCAGATTTAAGAGGAAAAGACCTCTATATCTGTTTTAAAATTCTCGGAAACAACTTTTTGGTTTAGGCTGCATCTTCACTGCTGGAAGAGTGTTTGCTTACTCTGTGGTAGATATCTTGCTCTAAAACCCCAGTTCAGAGCAGCACAGGTAGTTTTTGCTATGAGATAGGTCTTTCACTCCTCCTGGGATTTGCCTTCATTAGTCATATGGAAGTAAAAGCTCTCTTGCCCTCCCCTCTACTGATGTTTCCCAGTGAGATACCGAATTTAGCAACCCCACTGGAAAAACCACCCTTTTCTTTTGGCAGAGAAGCTGCAGCTGTAAGTGTTTATGGGAAATAAAGATATCTGATTAGGTTTTTTTTTACACACTAAGCTGCATACCCTCTGGTAACCTTATTATTTGTGATACTGTTGGAAGCTGTGGAAGAGTGGAAACACTGGAGTTTCTCAGCGGCGCAGCTAGAGCTGGCCTACCTTCCAAAATACAGAGGTGTTGTTGCTGTTCAAAGATATTTTATTGAAGAAAGTGATACTGCTTTCAACAAAACCAGGCACAGCCTTACAGTAAGAGCTAGTTAGGAGCCTCAGCAAAATGTTATTGTCATCCGGAGCCATGTTTACCCTTAAGGGACACATTAGAAAAAACAATGGACAATGGGCCATACTGACAGCTTATGGGAGGAAATAAATGAAAGAAATAAAGCCTACTATGCTTTTGTGAAGCTGACATGAAGACAGCTGACAAAGGTCAGTACACTACAGCTTTGCAAATGGTGAAAATATCGATTGTCCTGGCTTGTCACAGAAAGTGAAACATCTATTCTGCACACCGAGTATATGAAAAAAAAAAAAAAGGTGATACTCACTGCAGTGAATAGCCAGTGACAAATGTGGTGAATAATGCATGATGCACATTGTCAAAGCCAGTGAGTGGATCCCCCTGAGGGAGGGAATATTTTTACATTTCCTCTTTATACAGTGTGGGATTTGTTTCTCCTAAATAGAGACTCCAGAACCTAAGACCTAAAGAAGAGTCCAGTCTAGCCACTTTTCTAACCTCACAGGCAGCTAAATTCATTAGGTGCTTCCCTCCTTAGGCTGAAGGATCCCGGAACAATGAATGTTAGTGGCCAAAAGTCTGTTCTGGGAAGGGGACACCCGTCTGCCCCCACACACCCTCCCAGAAGTCTGCTGTGACCCAGAGGTGGTTGGAGAGGAGCCCCAGCTCCACCTGTCGTCTTGGTAAAGCCCAAGCATGGAGATGTGGTGGGGATGGGGGGAGCAGGATGAGGCCTCCATCCACTCCCTGGGACAGGGACTAAAACCTGAAACTAGAACTCGCTCAAGTCAGGCATCCAAAAGGCTGGGTGGACGGGATCCCTCCCAGTGTTACCAGTGACACTGGATTCCAGTCAGGTTTGCTGAGAATCTGCAACAGAGGGCATGGGCAACAGCTTGGGATTGTTTACACCAGTGTAATTCTGAAAGTTTACGCTGTGGATTTCTTGGCCTAGCACAGCTAGGCATTGCCAAAAAAGGTACATTCCTAACTCTGGTTAGATAATCCAAGTTTGCTATTTCAATCTGAGCTCACTGTGAAAAGATGACTTGGGTTTTAGGCTGTGCCTCTATCTCAACTCCAGGTTTATACAGGAGCCTGAAGCAGCTCGCTCAGCTTGCTGTGCCTTTTGGGTTGTTTTCATCTAAATCAGATAAATTGGAACAGCAGACTTTAGAGTCCAGAAAGCTCTTAAGATCTCCCCAGAGATCTGTCCTTCACACAGAGCTGCAGATGGCTTGGTGACAGTACAGTTGGAGCAGTGCCTGCGGCTGTGAGAGGTACCCAATGTGCCATGCAAGTGGACTTGGGACCACTGCTGGCCCAAGAAGGACCCGGGACAGCTTTCCCTTGTAACCCCTGTTGAGAACCGTCAATTCACTTTTCACAGTTTGTACTGTTCTTTGCACTTAGAAAATAAAATTTTGTCCTGTCTCTGCAAATACAGCACCAAATGCGGTTCGGTGTGCTCCCTCGGTGAGAGGAGGGCAGCGCGTGGTGCATGAAAAGCGCAGTGTCTCCAGTGTAAACCTGGCCCTGCCATCAGCCCGGCTGAAGAAACGCGCATTCCCATCCGTAGGTGTTACTGACTGACAGATAGCGATGGAGGCAGAAAAATGTCAAAGTGTTAGAAAAGTCAATATTATTAAGACCTTGCTCCCCTCGCTTCCCTGTTCCGAGTAGTTTCTTGAGTATGACCAATTACATTCTTTTTTTTATGACCAGTCACAAATGCAGTTTTTATTAGCTGGTTTGCTCAATGATTCAAATGTATAGACTTTATTTCAGTCTCATTTGAGTTGGAGGAAAGCATACAAAGATTTTTGCTGGCTTAAATTAGAGGAACTGCCCCTTTGGCTGAATGACAGGGCCCTCGCCTTGCAGAGCAGAGCTCCAGCCCCGTCTCTGACTTTTGCCTGTAAATTAGTTTGTGAAGTGGTGTTTATTGCTACATTGGGAGGTTAAGACAGCCTAATTGTATGTTTGTACAGGAGAAAACATCACGCCAGAGCCTTAAGCAATTATTCTTTCCATGTCCTTTCACTGTTTAATCTTGACACTGTTCAGAGGGGAAAGGAGACAATTTGTCTTCACCCTACAGCCAATTAGCAGTAAAAGTGCAGAATGGCTAATGCAATATCCATTGAAGTGGCATCCTCCATTCATCAAGATAACATCACTGAAATAGCATGCATCTAGAACCCCTCGTTGGGAATTGTTCTGAGCCCATGCCTGATTGCAGCCAAGGATATCTCCGTGATTTATAACCCGACGCGTGGTTCCAACGTGTGACAATGCTCAGCACCTCTCCTCCCACTTTTCCTCTCCAATGACCATCTCTTTATAGAAGGGTTATTCTCCAGAGGATCAGTCTTTTTAACAGGCCATTACTCACTGAAATGTTTTGTCTTTTCTAAACAGCTAAGGTGAATCATGGGGAATTGCCTTTCTTTCCCGAGGAGGACAAGCCAAGTGTAAGCCAGACAAGTAGTGTCTTCTCTGAGTTGGCTAAAAGGTATGGCACAACAAAGGTAGTCCTTTAATATGACAGCCACTCTGTTAGAAGAAGAAATCTCTTTCAGATCATGTCTCATCTACCGAAGTGGTAAATCATTTCCTTAAACCCACCTATTTCTTGCACCCCACATTTATATGTAATCAGCCTACACGAGTAAATGACTGACAGTAGTGGAGCTCTGATCATGTACACATGATCTGTGTTTGGTTCTGGATATCCAGGATGTGGTTTCCTTGAAAGTGTCTTCAGGCAGGTTCTCTCAAGGTTTTTCATGCCCATGAAATACTTCTCTTATGAGCACTATATAAAAACCAGCAGGATCTATCTTCCTTGCATAGTCCTATGGCCAGTGCAGCAGGGCACCCAAGTGTTTTTTACTGTATTCTCAGACATATGCAGTAAGAACAAACTCATGCTCAAATTTTGCTTTCAACTGGCAGTGCAGAAGTTTCTGGGCTCCTCTGGAAGAGTGATCTTGTCCTATATATTTTAAGAGGTTAAATTCAGCCCCTGACTGTTGGTACAGGCAATTGCATTGCATCAGGAATGGGCATGATCTGTAATTTCTATAACAAATGATACAGGAGGAGACCTACCCAGAAATGATCATTAAATCCTTAGTGTGCTGCTTCATTTTCCCAACCCATTTTGTGGGAGTAAATGAAACTTTCCCTCAAAGATGCTGAGTTTTGATACAGGAAAACTAGACATTTTCAAAGAGGCTTTATTTGCTGGAGGTGCCAAGAACCTTTTAGTCAAATGTTCATTACTCAGAGGATCCAAGAAAAAACCACTGGCTCCCTTATTGCCTTCCAAGCCAACAGACCATTTTGAAGGTTTCAGCATCTATCTGGCTATATATATATACACAAGATGTTCTTACACTTCCAACAAAGGATAAGGTGGAGGAGGACTGGTGGTTAGCAAGATGGGAACAGGACTGCATGTGAGACTGGTCTGGGAAACACGTTAGACTATTCCAAAGCTTCGATGTTGACCTTTCTTCAGAAAAAAAAGGAAAAAAAAAAGGGAAAAAAAAGTGCTTTATGTTAAAATTCTCAGATCTTTAGCTTCTCAGAGAAATTGTCTTTTGCCAAGCAACACAGTCACTTACTTACATTCCATACGTCTGTGCCAGAGGGTATGTCCCAGGCCTGATGTGCTAGTAAAATGGGGAGTGTAAATCTGGATAGGGTGTTCACACCAAGCTTAGGGATGCGAGAGAACGGGAGACAGGCTTTAAAAGCTTCGCTGCCTGCAAATGAACCTAGGAAGGCTGCAATGCCTGTGGAAACTCTGCTTCCCAGGTACCCCAGGGCCAGGAGGAATGATGTCACGATGGTGTCACGCTTGCCCTGAGCATCCCTAATGTTATTTACAGCAGCATCTGCTGCAGAGAAGCATTTCTGGGAGAAAGGTGTCAAAACCATGACACTTTCCAACCGTAGCCAGAGTGGGGCGTTTCAAGCGGCGGAGCGCTGACGCCGTGTCCCCTGGGGCCTGAACCACTTCTCTTCTAGGTGTCTGACTGTCAAATGTGCTGCGGCACGTGTGTTTCCTCTCTTTCGTTTACTTTATTGAGGACGGCATCGGTTACAGCTGTTTAAAAAATATCTGAGCAGGTTATTATGGGAAAGGACAGAAGCAGTTCTTGCTGCACAAACGCAAAACTCAGATGGTTTTCTTTGCAAGGGTGAAGATCATTAGTGGTTTTTCTTCCTGGGTTGTTTTTGGGGAGGGGAGGCATCTCTGGTGTGTGAGAGCTAGCAGAATGGGCAGTTGGGGATTTTGGAGCGCTGACTGCAGCTCTGGCACCGATTCCCGCTGAAACTTAGCTAAAAATTTCAAATTGGAGTCTCTGAAAGGTTGATAATAATAAGTAATAGGGCTGGCTGGAAAACAAGAATTCTGTTTTGTGAAAAATGTTGCGGTTTCAAAATTTGTTTTCATTCCAGTGCAGAAAGAATATGAGATCTTCCTTTTTTTAAAGGGAGGGGGGAGAAAATGAAAAAATAGGCAGATTAAAAAAAGCCTTAATATTCTAGTAGGTTAGGGCAATGGTTCAGATGAGGAACTTGACCTGACATCTCCCTGTCCAAGGTGAGATGGGGGATCTTGGCTATTCAAAGTTGGTTTTCCCACACAGTAATTCTATCCCAGAAATTAAAAATTTTCTTGACAACTTTTTCATTGAAACATTTGTGTTTCTTTAAAAAGTTTTAATACTATAACTTTATTTTTTTATTTAGAAAGGCAGTTGGGACATTTCTTAATCATTTCTAATAACCACCCGTATATATATTTTTATTACTTATAGCAAATGCCAGGTGCAGAGACAGTCCTTCATCACATAGATACTATCCAAGTGCTTGCTGAAATTGGGGGAGATACAGAATGGCAACACATCTGAATATTTGGCCGTTTCCATATAAGGTTGTTTAAAATTCTGATTTTGTGTTTTGTTCTGCAGCTTCAGGCAGACACGTTAGAAATAGAGGTCTTAGCACCTCTGACTTCACCTCTGCCACCTCTGAAATGGTGATGATAATACTAGGATCTTTTCCCAGCTAGTAGGGATGTTGAAAAGTGTAATTAATATCTGCACAGCTCTTTGAATATGACAATCTTAAGTGCAGTTTTGAATACCTCACCTTGAATGCCTTGTTTGGACGAGGCAGTCAGATGTGTAATCAAAGATACAGACATGGTGCAACATATTAGCGATAGCACTCCAGACTATCTAACCTGAACCAGCCCAACAAAAGTCTGGTGGACAGGCCGGCTAATGGCTTTTCTTAGTTTTGGCCATGGCACAACAACATGAGATCATTTATAAATAATCAATTTTTGTTTACCCAAATGCTTTATGTGAAAGCTTTGGAAGGTTCTCCTAGGTAAAGCGAGCCAATAGGAAGTACAATGGGGATGAGGCGCAGCTGTAGCTACTACTTTGCTTGTTAGAGCTAATATCCAGTGCTCAAATGGTGCTACAGGAGATGAGGTTGCAGTTGCAGGGAATTCACATGAGAAACAGACTTCTCTGCAGCACTGCAGACATTAGACCTACAGGTGCAGTCTGTGAACTTGTAAAGTCTTTTCAAAATTCAACTGGGGCTTTTCCAAAGCAAAATACAATTTCTGTAGGCAAAATAGTTTTAGCACCTATTCTTGCATAGCTGCGAGTCTCCTTAGCTACCACTGAAACCAATTAAATTTAAAAATACAATATTGGACTCTTGGTATATAATAGTTATGTGCTGACTCTTTCTCAGATCACCATCTTTTAGCCAAGCAGAAAAAAAACCCCAAAACCTCAAACAGGCCTGTCAATTCCCTTTGTAGCCTTTCCTCATCTGCTTGCATCAAGCCATAGTGACTCTTTTCCAGCTGAGCTGGCTGGAGTGTGATCTTAGGGGCTTTGTGGAGGAATACAGAGAGACTCAGGGAACTGGGGGTTGACGGTTTTCCCCTCTGCATTGGTGACATCTCTGGCAAGCCCAATAAGATTCAGCAGCAGCAACAGTAAGAACAGACTGTGAGATGCCACCTTGTATTTTTGTAATCTAGCAGAGACTCCAGTGAGTTAATCCTGTACAACAGCCTCCGAAGTGGCTGAAATGGGTTGAACTGAGAAGCTGGGGTTAAAACAGTCCAATCTGGGTGTCTATAGTAAGACAGCTAAATATGAGCATCATTTTTTTTTCCCCTTGAGAGGCAGAGTGCTTTGGCTGAACTGCTTTACTTGTTGATGGCAAGGTTCAGAACAGGTTTGCAGGACACAGGATTTACCATTTGATCTTTCTCGAGGAGGCCCAGTGTCTGCTTCCCCTAACGTGAGCATTTCCCCAGCTGCTTGGGGATGGGGATTGTTTCAGCCCTTCACTTAGACCTGAGCACAGAAACACGCATCTCTCCTTTCCCTGGCTAAGAAAGCAACCATGGGTAAAATTCAGTGAAAATCCATCAGTTTAACAACGGTTTTTAGACTGTAAATGTGATTATTTTATGACATAAAAGTTTCTAGGAAAAAAGTCCATGTCTATCTTCTACATTTGGAAAGCTCTTGACATTTTACGGGTATTACAGGAAATAAAGACAGGGGCAGGAGTAGCTGGTCCATGATGCAGGACACAAAATTACGCTCTTGAATAAAGGAATTACACAGAATAATACCTCAGCCACAAGCAATAATTTTTATACTAATACTGCTGTACTAAATTAATCCTATTTAGCAGCTGAAGCTGGTCTAGCTGGCATTTAGACCGTGCTGCTAGACTAGGTTTGAGTACACAACTGCAACTTTCATACCATTGTTGGCCCAGAATTCTAACAAATAGATGGTTTGAACTGTTTGTGCTGCAAGAAATAAGACAATGAACTATGAAAGCTCACTACGTTTAAGGCAACAACCCCCCAAATAGCTGTTTTAAGGCCTGGAAATCCACAGATCCATTTTCCCAAGATTAAAAATAACACAAGGGAAGAGTTTGTGGAACCAGCTCCTGAGACATCAGGTTTTTTGGAATTTGGAATCAAAAATTGATTCTTTTGGCCCATGTTTGGTGAAAACAGTGGAAAGACTAGATTTATTTGAAAGAGAAATTAAAAAAACATGAGCGGTAATAAAAAATAGTACTGACTGTGACAGTAGGACAATTTATAATTGGGGGTCAAGTATCCTATTAGTTTGGGGCTATTTCTCTTTAAATAGAAGACCAGTCACAAAGGATTCCTGAGAGATGATATAATCTGAAACTATATTGGAAAAAAGTTTGCTTCTCTCTTAAATTACCAGGGCCTTTTGTATCCTAGTAAAATACTTTATTACTTGATCTGGCTCTAGAGAAACAGTGATTCCATAACAAACCTTTCCCAGGACTTTAATTATTTCCTTTATTATATCCTGAAAAAGGACCAGGTCACTTCTGAAGGCCACAGAAAGAATATAATTTTTTTTTTTTTCCTGGGCAAACAAACAAAAACCAAAGGAATGTTTCTTTATATCGCAATCCTAAATTGAACTTGGGTTGCTAAGTACTGAGAGTGCAATAGTTGTGTTCCCAGAAACACATCTCAGAATATATTTCAAAGAATTATCTGATGGTCTTCCAGGAAGCCCTTAAAAACCAGCCCTGCCCCAACACAACTGTGAATATTCTTTGTCACTACAAATATAAGGAAGGTTTCCAAATGAAAGCCCATGTGGCTTATGAGTCATTGAGGTGCTTCTATAAAGGCCCTGACATTTGATTTTTCAGTGACGGACCCAGCTGTGCATCACAGGGCATGTTCATGCTTTCAACAGCTATAAATTTCTGACAGTGCTTGACCGGTTCCCCATATGATGGCCCATTATGGGTATTGTCCCTCTGAAATTTGCCTGCTAAGATAGGCAGTCAACGCAGAGTAGCCAATGAAAACTAGAAAGATGTGCAAAAGTGTTTGTCACCTTGCAGGACAAACAGGCAACACAGGGCCTTCCTGTGTGTAATTCTACTGAGAGTATTTTGTAACAGAAAACTATAGCTTAAATCATAGTGAAATTGCTAATTTTTCCTTCCTTCCTTCCTTCCTTCCTTCCTTCCTTCCTTCCTTCCTTCCTTCCTTCCATGTGGTCCCTGATTGACTGCATGGGTAGAATTCAGTCATGGGCTTCTACTGACACCAGGAACCACCAGGGTACAACTGGAGGGTTTCTGAATGGCAGGAAAGCTCCCAGATTGAATTCTCCATCTGAGAATATATTTTGTTGTTTACGGCATATAGAAAACTCATATGGACTTTTTTTCAGGTGGAAAATGATAAATAAGAGTAACAAAATAATCACGTTTGATTTCAAATGTAAAGTCTGTGAAGTAGGTAGGGAGAGAAGGATTAATGTGCACATGATCCAAGCTTATTGAGATGTGAAGGGGAGGGCCGAGGATGGTTTACGAGGAAATCAAAGGGAGAATTTCACTGGAAAGTAGGCACTTTCTGTGGAAGTTATTAGATGACCAACTACTATAACTAGTCCTAAAACCATAGTAACAAAACCCAAACAGAAAGACAGATTTCACCAATGGCTTCTCCCTCCCAAAACACCTCAGGTCTATCTTTACTTGCAAGTATGTTTTTTATGTAATTGCCAGTGGCAGTACCTTTCAGTATCTCTCGTATTTGTTGCTCTGGGAGTATCTGCAAATCTGTTTATGCCAGTGGGTCAGCATGTCAAAGGAAAACCAACAAAGCACTGGTCTGGCATGCAGAAACTCTTACAGACTTCTGACAAAATGAACTCAAATGTATTTTTTTTCTTTGTTTCTTTCTGGGTGTTTTATGGGGGGGGGGGGGGGGGGGGGAAGAGAGGCAAGTGGCCATTATTGGTTATTACTGGTTAGCTGTGAGTACTTTTATAGCCAGTGGTGATTCCTGGTTATTGATTCTCAGGCATGTGAAGCCTGGCTCTTCAATGGACCAATTTAGACTTGTCTGTGGTGGTTTTGCAATCCCTTTACCTGATCCTTCTCCCCCACCATCTTTTCAATACTTTGAGCCTCATTTCCTATATAGCAGTTAATAAAAACAAACTGGCAAGAAACCCTCTTTCCAAATTTATGAAACTTTTGTCTTGCTGTTATTTCACTTTTTTTCTTTTTTTCTTTTTTTATTTTTGCCCCAGGTTTTGCTTGCCTGTCAAACTCATTGAGTTCAAACTTTTTTGAATTTTAGAAACCTAAGTTCACACAGTAATTGGAAGAACAGTTCCATAATTTCCAACTCCAGGGGGAAGCTATCTTGGAACACAACAGCCAAAAGAAACCCTCGGGTGAAAGAAGAAACCTGGTCAAAATAAAATCACAGATCATTGATTGAAAATGTAGATGTGATTATTTCTAATAAGCAATGAAGGAAGGCAATTAGAAGAAACTGTACTTTTCTGGAACCGAGCTGATTAGTCATTTTTAGAGTGATGAAGATTTATAGAATATCCGGTTTAAAGAAATAAATGCAAATATTATGGGACATTATTCTGGAAATCATCCTTTAGGCACGTGCTTAACGTTGCATCGGTGGAGTTTAACTAGTGAGTAGAGCTGAAGGGCTCCCCAGTGCCTCTGCTTTTACTCCTTCCACGCCGCCCTGGAGAACTACATTTTTCTGAGCGGGAGCGTTGCTTTCACAGAGAGCCCCACCAACCTTATCAGCAGGTGGTGGGTTTATTGCTCTGACCAGAGAAGCTGAAAAAACAAGTGTGGTCCAGTGTTTCCCTTAACAGAGCCTTACTGTGAATACTGATATTATTTATTCATAACCTGACAGGCTAACATCAGTGCTCTTGTCTGCACTTGAAGTGGCTTCTCAGTCATCTCTAGTGCAGGTTACCAGTCTCTTCGGAATAAAATGGGCATAACTAGTTGAACAGAAACTCAACCGTTTGCAGTAAAAAGCGCTCTCACCCCCCACTAAATTCTCTGCTAGTGCCGTAATCGCTATGAAAATTCCTGAGAACTCACACCCAGCTGGGAGAGGTAGCCAGCACTAAAAACGTTTCAGGATTTATTTATCACATCTAACACCTTGGATTCTGCCTAACAGCAACAGCAAGCTGGTGTGAACTTCAGGGAAGTGGTAGAGTTGTACCACGCTGCTGCTTCTGTTCCAGGGTCAGATCTGACTGCCCTCCTCCCCTCCAGCTGTGGGTGTGCAGTGCAGGCACCGCTGCTGAGCATCGCCGCTGAGCGCTGCCGGCGGCACCCATCTGTGCGGCAAGAGCCACCTGAAAGGCAAAAAGGTGCAAACACTTTTCCAGGTGCTGCCAAGATAAAGGACTCCCTGGTGCTAGTGCCAGCATGGGAGATGTAGGAATATAAAATACGCCCGTGTTGGATGGTTTTGGAGCAGGTGACTTTCAGCACTGTGGGTGGTCAATATTGCCATCACATCTCACAAGACAGGAAAGACAACTTGTCATCTAAGCACTGGCCGGTGCCCCAGGCCCTTCTGCACTGCCCAGGCTACTCCTGTGAGACCCCAGGTACCACCTTGCTGGCCCTCTCCTTCACAGCCTCCTGTATCCTCTGCTTTGGGGTTGCCTCTGCTGCCTGAGGACATGGTATGCTGAGGAGAAAGGCTGGGTCCCTCCTCATATCCCATGGGCAAGGTGGCCAGGTACTGAGTCTGGGCAGGGTGCCAGTGGTTTGCGGTCTCTGCTTTCAAGGCATGATGTGTGGGTTTGTACTCATCACGTCCTTAATTTTTTTCTAATACAGGCTGTGATGTTAGAGGATACCTGAAGGCGGTAGGAAGCATTGAGGCTCAGTCCGTATAATCTATGCTCAGAAAGTCTGGGGATGTTTTATCCCATGTCACCTCTGCCTTTGCTATGTGCAGCTTCTCATCCTCACTCTGCAGCAGGTGGTGATGAGGTGCTTCCCTGCCTGCAGGCACCTCAGGATACGTTTTATCTGGCAGAAGGAGGCAACGAAGGCTTTTCGTGGCTGCCCTGTTCTGCTCCCTGGTTGTGACTTGCTGCCCTGGCAGTATGTCTGGCCCAGCTGCCTAGGGAGCCATGCTAAAACTAAAGTAGCAAAAATAATCCAGGTTAAAAAAACCCAACCCATCTTTTCCAGGAGAATCATAGAATGGTTTTATTTTCAGCCTAGAAAATGCGTGGCCCCCACTTGCTTCTTCAGGTAAGGGCTGGTAAACAGGATACAGAAACAAACAGTCGCACGTAGGGGGGAGCAGGAAAAATGTGACTTCACTGCCAAAGGAAGCATATCATCAGCTTGGCTACTGAAATTAAGCAGAATAAGTCCTAGTCAGTGTGCTCTCCAGGTCTGACTCAAGCCCAAACAAAGGCGGCAGCCCTGGCTGTCCCTGGTCTAGATTCTATTTTCATACCCCTGAAAAATAAATAACATAACACGTACTTCCTACAGAAGGAAGCCAAGGACTTGTCCACACTGCATTGCACAATATCATATAATCTTCACATCCAAGGGAGGTTATTCCTCTTTTTTTCAATATGTGAAATTTATCTAGCATGTTCACAGATGGGTGTGACAATTAGGAAGCATATTCCTCTTTGTGAATTACCCTGAGATCCAGTCACATTGGCTGTCATATATAAAGTAAATGTATGGAAATTCAATCATAAACTCTGAGTTAAATCATTGGCATAATTCCCCTCCTGCTTGGCAGGACCAGGATTGCACCCAAAGCATTGCTAATATCCAATTAATCAGATGACACAAAGTCAACAAATGCAGAACTTTCCAAGTAAGGGAAAGCGAAATGCCATAAGAATAAAACTTTATAGCAGTTGAGCTCTCTGTGAAGTGGAGCAGGAGGGTTGCTGTATTCCCCATTGCAATTAGGATCATGTCGCTGTTCCCTGTCAAAGGAATGGACCTTGCCACGGCTCTTTCATTTCACAGAGCTGTTCCTGGGGATGCAGGAGCTGCTAGCAGGCTTTGCTCCAGGTGTTCTCTCCTATTAAGCTAGTCTTAATCTCTGCTCTCTGTCTTGAACTAAGCAGGCAGCTGCAAACTGGAAGAAAGGAAGTGGTTACTCCAATGCCTATGGGAAAGGCACTGATGTTGCAAGAGGGCTTATCAACAACTTCTATATGTACAAAATTCATGGAGCGGCTACCTCCCCAGGGGCTGGCAAAACAAATTCCCACTTCTGCTGCTTCTGAGACTGACTCTGTGCAGAGATTTCTGCTGGTGCAGTAATGTCAGTCTACAGTATGGTAGCTTTTAGGGAATGTCTATATTGATACAACCAGTGGATGCACAGCTTGCAAAAGCACAGACAGACATTCACTTAAACAACATGGACTGCTTTGAATTTTTGATTCCACCTTTCAGGCCCAGTATAAGATACAGCAGGGAGATGTTTCTTCATGTATAACTTCTGCAAACTGAGACATTTGCAGAGGGACAGCTACCCTGACAGCGCTAACTGCTGTGTATCTGCTGCTAGTTTATAGCCTATCATAAGCTCATAAGTAATACTGGAATGTGAGTACTAGAAAAAGCCAGAGGAAAAAATGAACCGCCTTCTTTCAAGTTTTGAATAATTCTTGCTGTTTTAAGTCATTTTTTCCCCCACAGCACAATGTTCCGGGGACACTGAAAAACCTCAGCTGAATATTGAAATATGCAACATTACATTTTCCCTGGAGCAGCGCTGGACGTGGCCTTTCCCTTCTTTCCGTTTTCAGACAAGAAGCCTGACCGCCTCTGCCCCTCATGGCAAAGAGACCCAGGGAGCTGGGAGCTGCGAGTTTAAATCACTCAGAACGATGAGAGGCTGTACGTGGGCTCCTGATGCAGGGGCTGTCTGCTCTGCCTGCCAGGATGCCAAGTTAATGAGAAATGTCACTGCCTTCTACACATGCAAGAGTTTCAGTGAGGACATCTGTGTCCCCACACACAGACGAGTAGGAAATCTTTTATGGATTGGGAGAGATTTGCTGACTGGTAGGAGAACATGGACTGTCCTTACTTAGCTCCAGCCGCTCGTAGCAGCAGGCACTTGGATACCCAGTGGTTTCAACTGCAGGAAATACTGGTACACAGAGACTTCAGGGTCTCCAGGGGGATGGGTGGCAGCCAAGTTCAGTTCAGAGTAAATGAATTTTGGGCTCAGACCTCCAGGGGCACAGAGGCAGGAGTTGTGTACCTAAGCTATTGTGTGGCTCTGGCCTTTCGATGCATTTGCTCATAAAATGTCCTAGGGCCTGCTAGAGACGTGCCTGTGAATACTCTGCCCCCAGCACAGTCGTGGGGGTTTGACTCTGCACTCTCAAAGCCAGTGGGAATTGTGCAGTTCAGTCCTATGGCGTCAGGGTCAGATTGCAGGAGACTCAGCACCTTTCCTGGTAGTATCCCAAAGTTATCCCAGAGAGATAACTGATCAGCTGCATTTTTGGCACACAAGTCAGAAGATACAGGACTTCTTCAATGTAGAGAAATATGTCTGCAGATGAATTTAGGCAGAGCACTGTTGGACAATCTTACTGGCTTCTCAGTTGTTTGTAAATCACAAATACTTGGTAAAAATTGCTTCTGGAGTGGTAAAATGCAGGTGACGAGGCCGTGAATGATTGCTGGCTTGGCGTTTCCTTGCAGGGTAGGCAGCATGGTTTTGCCGGTGCAAGGCTGGGCCCTGTGACTGCCAGGTGATGGGGGAAAGGCTGAGGGGACCACTTTGGCTGGCAGTCAGCCATCCCTTCACCCACCCCACAACATCCCAGCCCACAGAGGGGGTGAGCACAGCTGGATGGGTAGCAGGGCCATGGCCAATTTGCTGTTATGGTGGTTTGCCAGTTTTCTGTGCCTCTGCCTTCCTCTCCTTTCTGTTTGTCTCATGGCAGGGTATTCATTGTCAATGAAGAAACACAAAATGTTTGAAGGATGCACCTCTGCACTAGCAACCACCCCACTGCAATTATGCCAGCTCTTGCTTATCCAAACACGCATCCATTAACTGTAGATCAATAGGGTCAGCTGCCAGGGTTGGGTGCACACAGAGATAAAGAACTGAATGCAAAGACCAGCAGGTTTGGAAGAGGCTCTTCCAGTCCTACCGAGTTCAACAGATACTGCCTGAGAAAGACTTTTCCTACAATTAATTGTACGGGGGAAGAATATGGAAGCGTTATGGTGTTAATGCCAGGGTCTGTCTGTGGCTTCTGTCTCCTCTGTTCTAAAGGACCTTATACGAAGTATTTTTATGGATAAAAACGTAGTCTTTTTTTTTTAGTTCCAGAGTCCTTTAGTCAAAAGAAAAACATATCATGTTTGTCCAATTTTGGAGTATTTTCTCAAGGATGAAATCCTGTTACTCTGGAAATCAACAGGAGTTTCCCTTTTGGAAACTCCTACTGATTTCAGTAGGGCCAAGGCTTCACTCTATGAACTGTTTGATCTATCCCGCAATACACAAATATTTTAAAATATGTTAGAATTTTATTCTTTGAAATTTGATTAGAACCTGCTAAAGCAGACAGTTCAGTAAAATACTTAATCCATCAAAATAATCTAAAACCATGTGCTTTTCAAATCACCCTGAAAAGGGTCAGATCTGCATACAGTTTCCAACATGTTTAGACTGTAAAATGTTTTTTAATTTATGTTCTTTGGCTTGTATCCAGCAGCTTGAGCCTTCAGTATTGCATTGATGCCATCCTCAAGACATCCAGTGCTTTGGCTCCACAGGGATAGCTGTGGTCTGAGGTTACAAGCTGGCATGGATTTGAGTACACAAAACTATACTAAGGTACAGGAAATTAATCTATAGTTCTACCAACAACAGTTTCAGTGCTATGAGGCAGATTGTACCTTATGTCCAAATGCAAAATCCTATGTCCATTGCTATAAATAATCCTTGAATCTGCTTTAGCTCCACTTTGGGAAACAGCTTCATGTTAATTTTATCTATTAAAGGTCTTAGGCCTTGTCTGGGCATGCAGAATGGGCTAGTCTAAAACAGTAGTTTTGCTTGGGCACTTCCAGTATAATTTAACAATACCAGAATAACTCCCTTATTCTCTCATAAAGATAAACCTACTTGTCTTGTAGAGTAAGACTAACTCTTAAAAAATAATGAATATTCCACCTGCAAAGGTGGAGTTAATTATTCTGGGACAGGGACATTTTTATTTAGAATCATAGAATCATAGAATCTTTAAGGTTGGAAAAGAGCTCTAGGATCATCAAGTCCGACCATCAACCCAACACCACCGTGTCTACCAGACCATGTCCTGAAGTGCCATGTCTACACGCTTTTTGAACACCTCCAGGGATGGTGACTCCACCACCTCTCTGGGCAGCCTGTTCCAATGCTTGACCACCCTTTCAGTGAAGAAAATGTTCCTAATATCCAATCTAAACCTCCCCTGGAGCAATTTGAGGCTGTTTCCTCTTGTCCTATCACTTGTTGCTTGTGAGAAGAGACCAACACCCACCTCACCACAACCTTCCTTCAGATAGTTGTAGAGAGCAATAAGGTCTCCCCTCAGCCTCCTCTTCTCCAGACTAAACAACCCCAGGTCCCTCAGCTGCTCCTTGTAAGACTTGTACTCTAGACCCTTCACCAGCTTCGTTGCCCTTCTCTCCAGCAGCTCAGTGTCCTTCTTGTACTGAGGGGCCCAAAACTGAACACAGTACTCAAGGTGCAACCTCACCAGTGCCGAGTACAGGGGCATGATCACATCCCTACTTTGGCTGGCCACATTAGTCCTGATACAAGCCAGGATGCTGTTGGCCTTCTTGGCCACCTGAGCGCACTGCCGGCTCATGTTCAGATGGTTGTCAACCAGCACCCCCAGGTCCTTTTCCTCCAGGCAGCTTTCCAGCCACTCTTCCCCAAGCCTGTAGTGTTGTGTGGGGTTGTTGTGACCGAAGTGCAGGACCCGACACTTGGCCTTGTTAAATTTTGGAAGAGCGGGTCCACCTGAGGAGTTGGAAACTGCTATGCCAGGCAGCTTCTGGAGAGGAGAGATGGGGAGGAAAGCCGGGGCGATTTTCTGACCCCGTCCTGTGTGAGTGCACTAAGTGCAGGTTCCCCTCCCACCACTCCCAGGACCACGTGAGTGTCCTGCTCTTGGTGAAAGAGGCTGAGCACTGAGGAACTGGCACACTAAACACCTTGCTGCGAGGGCACCAGGTAAGTTGGGTGGTCAAGAAGGCACAGTTACACCAGAATCTCTCATGGCTGGGGTGGGTAAAGCAACTTCCAAGATTTCAGAGGTTTAAGAGGTTTTGAAGCCTTCAAGGATGGAAGACCAACGGGCACTGCCGTCTGCCTGATGGTGTTCCTAACTGTGAATCCTAAGACATGAGCCCTGAGGGTTCATCAGGGCAATCCTATACCTTTTCTTCATGCACACGTCATGCTGTTCTCCATGTTATTTCCAGTAATGAAGCTCAGCCTGTTTATGCAGCATTTTGGGATTTTTTTTATGGAGCGTATCCCAACTTGTTCTCCAGGTGCATTTGCTGAAGATATGGGCTCCCCATCTACACTGAGCCTAGCCCCATGCCATTTCACATTCAGCTTATACTGGTTTAATATCAGTTTGCTCTCCTTTAATATCCTGAAGCTCTGCCCCCAGTGCCCTTCAGGAACCCATTCCTCAGTACTCCGTCTAAACATCTGCATCTGCAAACCTGCCTACTTGCACAAAACCTAATAACGTGTGAGACAGAGAAGAAAAAGAACTCCAGAGAACTTTTTCTCCTTCAATACCCTCCACCCACACAGCTGAAGAACTGAATAAAAATGAGCATTTTTTTTACTTTTCTGTTAGATTGAGAGATCAAAAGAATGACTAATTGACCAAACCTGAGTGGGTCTAATTGACTTCAGCCCTAGAGTTATTCACTGTTCTGCACCTGTTTTGGAGAGCTGATTCAGAGCTTGATCCAAAGCTCGCTATTGACTTTAGTTTACATCAGGACTCACAATTCCAACTGAAATAGAGCATTTCTTGCTGATTTTGGTGAATTTCATTGCAGTGCCTTGGCCTTTTGACAGTGTTTTAAGTAATTTCTGAAACTTCATAATAAAGTTGATATAAAGCATTATTGAGTACATCTGAGTGCTAGCAAGACACTAAAGAATATACTGTAGGCCATATGTAGAACATGGGTATTGCACAGTAAAAGGCTACTTTGAAGTATACAAAAATCCAAATATCTAAAATTCCCATTTTACTATATTCTTTTTGCTCAATGTGGGGAAAACAGCTGCATTAGATTCTCTGGTTTAGAAGTGTGCAGTTTTCAGTAGACAAATAATTTTATCAACCTTTTTTATTTTAATATTTCTAGCCTTGTAGCTGAAAATGAGCAAGTATTTTGGTCTTACAATTGCATAGACTGTACTGATGGCCTGAGAGCTTTCATCAACCATTTATTCTCTTAACCTCATTCTGCATGATACATCCCAGTCTTATTTAACCCGTAGGTTCTGCAGTATGTGGAGAGGCTTTGGAGTCCAGCTTCACAAGAAGTATCTGACTGATTTTAGGGAATCTTTCAGATTTGTTTGTCTTGCCATCATCCACTTCAACCTGCTGTTCTCTCTCCTCCAGGTTCTGGATGCAGCATCCCTCAGGTGGGCAGTGTGCATACCACAGTCCCACAAGGTCTCAAGGCTCCCATTTCCTGCTGAATCCCAGGGTCAGAGAGCCTTAGTCTTGCAGGGACAACAGCTTCTGTCTGAAGCAGATGATCTTTATACCACTGAAAGTCTTTGTAAATTCCATGCTTACAATTGTGTCAAGCCCCTCTATGTATAGAACCCTTCCCTCCCCTTCCCTTTCTTTTGTCTCCTCTTCTCTCTTCTCTTCTCTTCTCTTCTCTTCTCTTCTCTTCTCTTCTCTTCTCTTCTCTTCTCTTCTCTTCTCTTCTCTTCTCTTCTCTTCTCTTCTCTTCTCTTCTCTTCTCTTCTCTTCTCTTCTCTTCTCTTCTCTCCTCTCCTCTCCTCTCCTCTCCTCTTTCTTCCTTCTTTTTCTTCCTTCTTTTTCTTCCTTCTTTTTCCTTTTCTTTTTCTTTTTCCCATCACTGCAGTATTTTAACACTTCTGTGCACTCACAGAAAAACAAGTCACGGGCTGGTCTTTAAGATTTTGTGAGAACTGACAAATTTGGTCAAGGGTGAGATTTTGCAAATGCTGTTAAAAACGCAGCTTTTCATGTGGCAACATGTTCTTTTATACTGGAACACATCCTAAATTTTCACACATGTGCAGGAAGTGAAATCACACCTTTTTTATGGCAGAAACAGCTTAGCACAGTGAAATGACAGCTTTTCCCTATAAAAAAATGCCTTTAGTTTTTGTGGAAACCAGTGAATTACTTGAGGCAAAACCACAAAGTGTTTCATCAGCAGCACAATGGTTTTTAACGCAGCTCTGCCTTGAAAAGAGCTTGAGGAAGATGGAGACCAGGGGATGACACCACTGGAGGTTTCAGCCTTGCAGCCCAAATATGCTCTGCAAGGTTTGAGTGCTTTTTCAAAAGGTTTTTAATTTAATGGTGTCTTCTAATTCTTCCTTTTCCCTCCTTCCCCATCTTCAAAGTCTATTATTTCCTCTCCTTTGATCCCAAAATTTCATCCCATGGTATTTTTAACTCTCCCTGCCCCCACCAGGCTGACTCCCATCCCTGCTCCCCTCCACATGTGGCTGCCCGGCCGCTCCGGCTGCCTCTCCCTACCACCAAGGGAAGCCAAGGGCCACGCAGACCATAGATACAACTGGAGCTCTCTGACGTGCTTTAGTAGTACCTGCATGTCCTGAGTGAAAGACACCCCAGTGTGTGTCCTGGCCAGCAGGACATTTGGTACCCCTTGCCACCATAATTTTACTGCCTTCAGTGGGAACAAGCGTTGCAGTATCTGGAGGACCAAGGCAATTACTTTTTGCTGGGAAATCCATTCTGTAGTGCTTATAGCTGGATATAGAACTGGGAGGAAGATATGTTTTATTTCTAAGTTTGCTTCTTCACAGGACAGGAGTTGCAGTGAGGTGAGATGGGTTGCCATGAGTTGCTCTGTTCTCTCCCAAGCTACACCATTCTCAAATGTAATTCCCCTTTCCTCTCCCTCCTCTTTAACATCTGTGTGTGCTTCTCTTCCCTTAGGCCACGCAGAAACATGTAGATTTGGAGGAAACTTACCATTGTCACTCATGGGAGAGCTCTCAAAGCAGACTCTGGGAAGCTCTCCAGATGCTTTTAGCATGTGGGTAATTGGCAGGAGTCAAGAAGAGTCACTGCATGCCCTCAATGTGATGCAGAGTTATTTCAGTTTCTGTGCTGTCATTGAGAGCCTAAACTGTGGTGCAGGGGCACCGAGAGCAGAAGCATAATTTGCAGCAGTTGAAATACAAAAGTAAATCAGTAAGTAGTAAGAGAAATGCGTGCGTGCTCTCTCCTGCATTTGCAGGTACGTCCATGTGTGTGGGAAAGGGTACAACTGAAAAAGGCATTTGTACAAGTTTCTGGGCAGGTTGTATGTGCTGGACCCGAACTGCCTGCTTGTTGAAGGAGAGATTTTAAACCTGCCTGTAAGTCCAATAACCAGCTTTCTAACCACACACATCCCACACCTACATTTTTGTGTTCTGCAGCTTTCATGTTGGTCAAATAAAAAGCATCAGCACCACATCTACTTGTTTGCATTGAGGACCACTATGTTTTCTTTGCACTTTAAATACTGTTTAGAGCTCTCTTTATGAGCTTCAATTAGGAGTTTGCTATGGAGGGCTTATTAGAGCAGTTTTATTGGTACTTTAACACATTTTCTTTGTTAAAAGCTAGTTTAGAAGCTAGTTTAAGAAGCTTGTAAATGGGAGCCACAGTGAGCTGTCTGTTCCACTGACAAACGTGTATCAACAGGCCTCCCAAAGGGTTCCTCAAGTCACCTTGTCCACTCCTGTGTGAGCATCCACAGTGAGCCCCCGCATCTGCTGGGCTCTCAGGAAAGGGAGTTGGGTGAGGACATCAGGCAATAAATATTAATTCTAGAATTCTGGGAGAAAAACAATCCCAAACCTGGAAGTTTTACATTTGATATAAACTTAAGATGTATGAGACATCCAATCAATTTGGTATCCAGAGCAATCAGGTCAATAAGACACAAAGAAATCACCCAGACTGGTTTCATCAGCAGAAGCAGAAGTCAGGACTGGGAGTGAAGAAACTTTCCTGCTACCCAGGTTTTCTGTCCAGGACTCAGGCTGGAGAAAGTCACAGCATCAGGTGCCCTTGTCTCCTGGTCGTGACCTGAGGAAAGTCCCTCTCTCTCTGGAGACTCCACACAAAGCAGGCATAGCTGAGAAGACCCCATCCCTAGAGAAGGTGCAGTGGAGATCACCCGAGGGGCCATGTCCATCTTCACGTCCCATGTATGTCCTCTTGCCTCTGGAGCAGAAAGTGTGTGCTGGTTTCTGTTTTCTCTTTCAGTACGGTTCTTGTTTTAAAGGCACCTAGAGGTGAATTGTGGCCACCAAGGAGTGCCCTCCGGAAACGGGGAAAGCCGCTGCAGTGGAGGAAGTAGTGTGAAGGTCTGCCCGAGAGTGGTGCCCACCCTAAGAGGCACCTACAGCCCCTCTCAGGTGGCAGGACAATTTAAACTAATTCATGGTTTGGATTTCCCATCACATGCTGTAGCTCTTTTCGGATATGGCCGCCCCATCCTCATCAGCTCCCTGCGGCTCCCGGGGTCCCCCAGGCAGGGTCCCCCCTGCAGCCGGACTCCCGGCTGGGCAGCTGCCCCACCAAACACTGGCGGCTGCCACGTCGGCACGGCTGCCATCCGCCGTCAATCCTCCACACCCGCCTTTCTGCAGACGCCTGCAAAGCCCGTGCCCACGTGGGTCCCACCGTGGAAACTCCGGCCATGAATGCTGAAGCGAGCTTAGGAGTAGGTGGAAAGTATCTCCTCTAGATCCCTCAGGGAGTGCTACAGAGTATCTAAACAAGTCTGTTTCATTAGCCACATTTATATTTTCCTAGGAAAAGTATGCAAGTAAATATTTTCTCCAGGCTTTTTTCTTTTCTCTCCTCTTTTTCTTGGCTCCTTTTTTCCCTCTAAACCTACAGTACATCACTCACTACGACTTAAATAGTGAAAACTGTCTACAGTTTATCTAAGGATCAAACAGCTGTTGTCTTCACAGGGCTTTTTTATTAATATGAATTAATGTTTTCCAACTTATTTCCTACATTTCTGCTGGGAAGAATAACCCTTCCCAGAAGCATTCTTTGGCAGATAGCAAAATAATTTGAGTAGCAGATATATGATCTCATTTTTTTCTGGACAGATTACAAATTGGAGATTGGCTAAAAGTAGATGAACACAATAAGTATTTTAATCTTGCAGTGATTTCATGTGCCTAAATGCTTCAGCTGCCTACACTTTCCAAGCTATGAGCTGCATCCTTAAGCACTTAAACTGTCTTTAACTGCAGAGAATACCGTGGCCCAGACCTACCGTAATGGAAGAGGGAGTGGGTTGTTTCCATTTGTATGTCACTGCAGAGGTCTCTGAGCATTAACTACTTGCCCGACCAGCATTTCTCAGATGAAGTGCTTTGGAAATATCAATGTTTGAGTCCTACTCCAGCCTGACATTCACAGAAATAGGTTGCTTTTGACATAGCTGGACTGCTCCTTCTCTGCAGCTGGATCCTGCACAGTGGGTCTGGAGGTAAAGGCCTGAAAGTGCTGCCTTAGAAATGGTCTAATATTATCTTCCAGGGAGAGTCTTTACTGCTTTAAACTGCTTTAAACAGCTTTGTGGGGAGTCAGTCCTTCTAAAAGATTGCTGTTGGGCCTGGGAGCATTCCTGATTTTATTCATGCGAGCTTTGTAATTTACACGTATGGCACAGAGGCTTTTGCCACTTGATGTATGTGCTCTCGGAGGTCTTGCTGACCCTACCTAGTTATGGCAGAGACATGTGAACCAGCACACTCGCACATCTCACCATTTCTGAAATAAGTAATTGTGAACGTCTCTTGCACTGAGAGTTGCAGGTCTCTGTGATTTGCACACAAGGGAGTGATGGATGTTCATCAGAGACACAGCAGATGGAATAGAAACTATTGACTATCAACAATTATTTCTCCTTTTGGAGAAGGTTTAGAATTAATTTCCAATTGCATTTACTCTGTGTAAATATGTAGTTGGCTATAAGGAGTCTTTACATGTAAGTACTGCGTTCCTTAATAATTCTTGCTTTTTCAGTGCTCCTTTCTAGCCAAGTCAGGAATGATAAATAACTAGGAACCCAGTCTCCTCTGCATCTCAAATTACATTCCACTAGAATTTTTGGAAATTCTGGAGCAGGTAGTTCATTTTGCTTCTGTGATGTTTGATAAGCAGTGTGTCTGAAATGATAAGTTGCTGGGAAAACTCTCAGTGATCTCTTGGAGCCTTGTACCAGATCTCCACTCTTTCAAACCATGTGGAAAGGACTGAGTGTGGTGATAAAATATTCAGAAGATTGCCCTCTTCCTTCTGAAAAATGACTGAACGGAGAAGCCTGCTCAGCTATAACAGGCACTGGTACAACCGGGAGGTGCTGACACTTGTTGCAGGTCTGGTACCTCTGTGAACGGAGCCCACACTGGATATGCTGCATGTCTTGACCAGCACCGTGCTGTAATACTTTAAGCTGGAATGATTTATTTAAATCTGTACCAGTTTTGCACCTCGGTTCTTTTTTCTTTCTTTGCATTTCATATAATCCTCTCTGTTTTCCTCCTTGCCTCCTTGATTATTTTCTTCCTTCAAGAGGGCTTTTCTGTATGTAGGTGATAGGAGCAGCTGAACGAAACAACACAGGATTTTATGTTGTAAGAGACACGTTGTATTAGAGTGACCTTCACAAAAACAATTTCTTGGCACCTCAGTCTCCTTTAGGCCTTGCATGTAGCTGCAAACTAGTGGGCAGGTTTTCATCAGTATCTTTAATCAGGTTTCAAGACACTATAAAAACACAACAAAAATCATAAAAATTCCTTTTGTCTCAAACACATACCTTAGCAGTAAGGGATGTATCCCTAAATATTTCCTCAGGAAAAATTAATGAAGCAAATTAAAAGAAAAATTCTTTCAAGCTGTTCCAAACAAACTCTTTTCACAGCCTTTTATCATGCTTCCTTGCCATTTGGGAAATTTATTTAAGTTATTAAAAAATTCCCTAAAATTCTCAGCTGAAAAGTTGGCTTCTGTTTTTTCTACAAAGCTAACTCACCTGATTTGTCAGAACAGCTCGAAAATGAAGTGCTAACTGGTGGGTTTTATTGAAAGGAAACCAAGTGGAACAACATATGTATTTTCTTAGGAAACTAAAAAGCTCACAGTCCTGTGGTGTTCCTTGGGGTAAATTCTTTGTTATGAATTACAACCTGCTTACTGATGAGTTGTTAATAAAAAGTAGACCTGCTGGGCCATTATTTTTTTCCACACAGTATACCCAGTTTAGCTTTTTTTTTAAAACGTTTTCATTAATGCACTGAGTGCGAATAAATCTGTTTCCAATTTGTAATTGTTTTCCCTTCATCTGGACATTAATTTATTGCCAAATCTAACACTCTTCTATTTTTAATATCCCTCCAAACTGAAGAGCTGTTTTAAAAAGAAAGAGATTAGAATAATGCAGGATAGTGGTAAGGATTCTTTCTTTTTCTTTCTTTCTTTCTTTCTTTCTTTTCTTTCTTTCTTTCTTTCTTTCTTTCTTTCTTTCTTTCTTTCTTTCTTTCTTTCTTTCTTTCTTTCTTTCTTTCTTTCTTTCTTTCTTTCTTTCTTTCTTTCTTCTCTCTTTCTCTTTCCCTCTTTCTCTCTTTCTTTCTCTTTCTTTCTCTTTCTTTCTCTCTTTCTTTCCTCTTTCTCTCTTCTTTCTCTCTTTCTGTCTGTCTCTGTCTCTCATCTTTTGCTCTTTCACTCTCTCATTCTCTGTTTCCTTCTTTCTCCCTTTCTCTCCTAGATCACATCCCAGGATCTGGGACCAGGAGAAAGGGGCACTGGGGCTCTCCTGGGGCCCCAGCGTGTTTAGAAACAACAGCCGCCAGCTGAAATACGTAGTTGACAAAATGGTCTGAAAGAAACACTGGAATCAAAGTAGAAACAGATGGTAACCTGAGGTGGCAGTACAACTTCATTTAATGTGGGATGTCTTTTTATTTATTTGATTTATTTGTTTATTTTCTAGCTAAGCATCTCTCTGCATGGAGGAGCTTCCTTCCTCACTCATTACTACACTGTAATCTGGGCAATAGCAGGAAATCTCATTTATTGAATAAAATGAGGGGATTAAGCAGAAGGCAGTCAACTGCTAGTGTGTTTCAATGGATATTATTAGCAAGTGGCTCTCTTGCTATTTTGGTTCAACACATTTGCATGTATTCACATGAATCGGGGGCATGAGTCCAACTGCTAATGATGGAGCATTACTATCACAGTCAGGAAAATCTGTGGAATCAGCAGTGAAAAATGTGTCTGTTTCCCTGGCCTGTTTCTTGCCATGATGAGGAGGAGTGTGTATGGAGGAGAGAAAGGGGAAGGAAGGGTTAGTGGTTCCTGGGGTGTTTTCAGAAGCAACAGCTACTGGTGGTGGCAAATCTCTTGGCAGGCTTTAAGCTGTGCTTGTGCATGTGAGGAGAGACGCCAGGAGAGGGCTGGAGATGCATAAAATAAAAGCAGCTGATGTGCAGTCCCTGAAGCAGTGCTCCTTAGATGCAGAGGGTGCAGCCAACAGCCCAAGCGTGGTAGCTTTGAGGGATGCTGCACGCAGCCAGCTGCAGGGTGGGTACAGGGAGCACCAGGGCACGCGGGAGGCACGTGCCCCGGGATGCTCTGCAGCAACCCGCAGTGTCCGGCTGCCCTGGCTAGCAGAGCTACCTCCAGAGAACGGGATGTTTACATACAATTTCTCTGTGGCCTTCCACTTGTTCGGCTTCATAAAGGCCTTTTCCTTAGACTTTCGGCTATCCCAAACACCTGGGGCTTGGTTTTGGGGGGCACATAGCCACCAGTGCCTTCAGGCTCCCCGGCAGGCAGATGGAAGGGAGAGCAGTCATATTTTGCACCTTTCAGAAACCAGGCAGGAGCACAGACACAGAAGTCAGTACCTTTCTGGGCACCTGGGCTGATATTACTCAAGGCTAATTTTTGGGCTGTACCAAGCAGACACTGTTTGGGCTCTTGGACTCAGCCCTGCTGAAAAGCCAGGGGAAATCTGATGTTACTGATGTTGTTTTGTAACGTTAAGCACAGTCAGGAAATATATGAAAGTGCCAAAATAGAGAACCATACATGTGGTGCTTGCGTAGCAATTTCGCCCACTCTACGTACCGTTGTCAGATGCATTTTTGTGTTGGGCTGTATGTGCTTGTCCTAAAATTCCTGGCAGCAGTTGCAGGTACTTTTTAATACACGGATGGTAGCATGGTGGCGCAGGCTAGATGACACAAAATAAGAGGAAAGGAAATAGAAACAAGCTTTCCCCTACTCTCACGTGGTGCCAGTATTCAGTTCCCCTCTGTGGGGACACTCCTCCATCACCTACTGGGATGTGGGGAGTACCGAAGACACGACACATGGCAAAGAGCACTTGCAGAGTTTCTTTGTCTCAAACGCTTTTGACAGCAACTTCTGGGCTGTCTTCACTCCCCCAAAGACGCTGGTTTTCTCACTGCGTGAACTGTGCTCTTTGGCAAGCCAGAGAAACTGATTCAGACACATTTTATATCTCAAATATTTTTCTTTTTTTTTTTTTTTTTTTAACCACAGTTAATTCTTCCCTTTTGCCCTGGGTTATAGGACTTATGTCCGGAAACAATAGGAGCCTAGCACCTTCCCATATGATCTCTTTCTTCGTTTTAGCTGCTTGTAAAAACCTATCTTGGTCTCTTGAGTCCTAAAGAGTAATAAGTCCATTGCCTCCACAATTGCCTACTCCATCTGGGACTCTCATTGGGATTCAGTCCACACATTCAGTTCAGGTGGGATCTTCAGAAAAATCAATAACCAACATGTCTGGCAGCACTTTACTGCATGGTATCTGTGTCCTGCTTCCTGGCTGGGACTCTCAAAATACTGATGTTCTGTTGAATTGGGGTTTTTCCAAGGTTTCCAGCCACCTCTCTGTGCTCTGTGATTTTTTTTTTTTTCCCACTTGACTGTAATCTATCTCTCATAATCTGTGTAGAGATGGCCATTCTTCCTGCTTCGCTGTTTCCCCTCTAACTGAGGCCCTGCAGTTTGCAGTGTTCAAATTACGGCAAATTTGGTATTATCGAATGATGCCGCTACTTTGGAAAGCCGCGGGTGACTGCAACCTGCCAGTCATATCCTCTGCTGCTGTCGGCGCGCTCCTGCCATCGCACCAGTGGGCTCTGATCCTGGTGCGGGGGTACGGCTACGGGGTGAGATGGGGGAGGCATTGCTAATGGTATTCCCCACAGCTTATCTGGGGTCAGGTTTATACTGAAGCACAGAGACAGGGTTGTAGTGTCACCCACAAACGCTAAGCCAGCTTTAAACTCGCTTGCTTGGGTATGGGTAACAGCCTGCCTGAGGCAGCATGGAGCTGTAAAACAGCACAAGTTGTAAAACTGCTAAAGTACCTGGATCTGCTCCATACCGAGCGTTCGGATTCTGCTGCTGGGTCGGGGTTGAGGGCTGATAATGTAGATCTATGTGGCTGCAGCTAATGCAGTGGGCTGCTGTGCAGCCGTTCCCCCGGGGAAAGGAACAGAGCTCTGTGCTGGACTGAAACGGCCCTTTTCACCCCATTCATGTGAATTCAGCTTCACACCGGGGGAAAACATCATTGCTGGTTTAGTGCAGGGAAAGTGAGGCACAAGGAGATTACTGCCTGATTTTCGGCCACACGGGCCATCTCTGCCTCTTGCTAATGGATATATAATGCAGCCTGGTCAGCGCTTCTGAAGAAATTGAGCTGACTTATTTAAGGTCGCAGAGGCAATACCTGGAGAAGTACTGACTCCATAAACTCCTTTACCAGTGGGACAACTGGGAGGCCTTTTTTCCCTCCCCAGAAGCATCTTCCTTGAGCAAGCACTAACAAAGCTTTGCCAATGTTGAAAACGGTCTGATTTGGTGTAATTATTCATTTTGCTGAGGCTGGCCCTGACTCAGTGCTTTCAAATGCTTTTGAACCTGAAGTCTGCAGAAAGCTGTTAGTCTGTGCGATGGAGAGTTATCATCTTTGCTTATGCAGAGCTTCTACTTTGTAAGTAAGGAAGGCTGTTGAAGACTGGTTTTCAGTTTCCCCTACATTTGTTTCTCTTTGAGGTGTAGGGAGGGTGAGTACTGAGGTTCCCCTTGTCTCCTGTGTAACTCTCCCTCCAAACAGTGATAAGCAATTGCACTTTTGCAACTGTGGTGTCAAACACAGCTGATGTAATTTCAGCTCTAGACATGCCATTTCTACCAATCAACGCAAGCATAATCAGTTTTAACCTGGCCTTTTCCATTATTCAAAAGTCAAAAAGGCTTTCTAAGCTGGCCGCAGAAGGACCAAGAAGCTTGCCAGTCCTGCGGAGGTGGTGTATGAGTTGGCTCTGGAGCACCTGAATTCTGTTACCTAACAGCAGGAGCATCTTCACAGGGCTACTCTTCCATGTAAAGAGAGGATGCCTCTTTAATACATCATCACTGAAAATTCTTCAAAGACATCTTGAAATTTGTAATTATCTATAATTTTATGCAGATTTACATTATATATGGATTCCAAACAAAAGGAACGCTCCTTTTTTTTTTTTTTTAAAAAAAAGGGTTTATGTTGATGGTATTAGAATGTATTGGTAGCTGACCATAATGCTCCTCACTAAAAATACAATGCCCAATATGTGGGTATTTCTTCTTTAGAAACAACTCTTTCCCATCTTTTAGAATAAAATGATATGTTAGAATAAAACAATTTGTTAGAATAAAAAAAAAGATATGTTTAGAAAAAAAGATTAAATGGATCTTGAGGGTCTAGCCCAACTCCTTAGCAGGTTGACACAGCTAAAGAATTAACCACAAATATGTAATGGAAGCATTTACCTAAGTATCAGTAGACCCTGAAATCATCAATGCAGTTTCTTGTGATACCATTCTCCTGTATCCTGGCTCATGATACATGGCTCGTTATACATTAATCAGCCTTCCCAAGCTCTGGTTCATAAAATTGCTATGAACTGCATGCATTTGCATCACATGATATTTAGCAGGAATAAATTATCTGTGATGAAGGAATTTTAGGCATTTTCTTTTCAAATAAGTATCTATATATTTTCCTTATGGCCAGGTTGGACTTAATGAATCTGATCTTATTTCATCTCAGGAGCAAAGATGTTTGAGGCTGGTTAATGGAGAAACTTGGCTCAGGCCACCAATTCTGTATGAGAATTTGATGATTATTAAACCATAGAAACTAAGTGGAAACACTGCTTTAGGTCCTATCATCACTGCAGAACAGATGGACAGGAAAACAAATAAGTAACTTTCCCTGCACTGATACTGAAAATTAGAGTCTCACACCTGCCTTTGTGGTAGATTTCTTGTATGACTAAGACAAAATAATTCAGAAAAACATTTTCAAAGGCAATTGTAGCACCAGGGCACTGCAGTGTCAGTGAAAGCCAAAGGGAGTAAGCGAGCAAGTTTGAAGTTTGAGCTGAAATGTCTGTGTCCCAGTTCTCCTCCCCTGAGGTGGTTATAATTCTTCCAATCTTCCAAGCTATTTTTTCTTTTTATAGCACAGGCGGTTTTTGGAAGGAGCTAACTGACCAGCCAGGAATGGCTGGAAATTCATGATTTCCATTTTGTGTGACAATACGGCATGTCAAAAAAGATTTCACTCTCACCGAAAGGAAAAATCTCTGTGTCTCATGGAGAAGAAACTTCTGGCAACTTTTTCCCTTCAGGAATGTCAAAATAATTTCTTCTGACTTCTAAAAAATGAAGCAGAGCAGCCAGCTACCCCAACACAACTTCCTCCATACAGGTTGTCATGGAGCCTAAGCGATCTGAATGATTTGGACTCCAGGGGGAATTATTTCCTTCTTGAACTAAAATTAATTGAAACAGACCTGAGATAGTTGTCCTTGTCAAATATATTTACATGTATTTACACTGTTGAACAGGTCTGTTACACAACAAAACCAAAACCTATTTTTTTTAACTTGCAGGTCTCCAGACATCTCCACCCTGGCTGATAGATAGTCTCTCTTTGCGCTTACATTGTTTAAATCATTCTCTAGGTATGAAAAGCTCTTGGCTTAAAGTGCTTCCCAGGATGATGGCAGAACTGCACTAAAACACAAAAAGGAGCCAACCAGATTGCAATGGTTGCGTCCCTGATACCCACTTCAGTAGTTTTATATAGTTTATGGATGCTTTTTAACCTCACTGGTGTAATTAGTTCTTGGTTGGACCTATCTCTGCTAGTCACGAGGTCCTTGGGGAGTCTAAGCTTTTTATATCAGTTATCTTTGTCAAAATTGTCAGGAAATCACAATTTCTAAAAGATTAAAGCCGAACAGTGAACACAAAGTAGCTTCTCAAAGTGTCCATGTTAGATGACGGAGTCCTCACTGGGAAAGCTAATTCAATGCAGTTAATTTCTGAGGAATTTATAAATTACCCTAGAGTTATGCACTGAAATATCATGAGAACAAATGACAGAGAGTCCTGTTGCTCCTACTTCTCCCTGAACGGAAGTGGAGAACTGTACATATTTAACTGCTTATCCCTAGCTTTTGAGAGAGGAGCAGAAAATAGGGCTGGAAGGGAACATTAAAGACTCCCAGTCCATCCTTCTGTGATGAGAAAGGATCTACTGATCTTCAGGCATCACTATCAGATGTTTACCCAGTTTCTCCTCAGGACCCTTCAGTGATGGAGCCTTCCTGAAGGCAATGTATTCCAGAGCTTCCAAATATTTTTTTCCAACATCCAGACTCAGACTTCTTGGTTGCAAACTGCAATTATTATTTCTAACTCTAAATACCTAGGTGATGGAGAACACGGGATTCTCTTCCTCACTGAAGTCACCTTTTATGTATTTGAAGACTTATTATCCAGGTATATAGTAGGAAATTAAACATGCTGGGGATCATTCTCTGGCACTGGGTCAGCTGGCATGCAGCAGCCTGGATCTATTCTAGCAACTTCTTTCAACCTCTAATACAGTTTGATCACATCAACTCTGCCAACTGGGAACATTGCTGGGTTGTATCCCAGGTAGTCTCCCTGGCAGCTGCCCAGGAGAAAGCCAGTCAATCCTGAGGAAACCATGGTAGCCATCTCACTTCAGTCTCCCCTTCTCTTCATCAAATTGTTATTTCAGTTTTTTCTCATAGGCCACTGTGTTGGTTTTGCGTGGCAAGGTTTTGGTAGCGGCGGGGGGCTACAGGGGTGGCTTCTGTGAGAAGCTGCTAGAAGCTTCCCCTGTGTCTGATAGAGCCAATGCCAGCCGGCTACAAGATGGACCCGCCGCTGGCCAAGGCCAAGCCAATCAGCGCCTCTGTGATAACATATTTAAGAAGGGAAAAACAGATAGAGAGAGCTTTTGCAGACAGAGAGAGGAGTGAGAAGATGTAAGAACATCTGCAGACACCAAGGTCAGTGAAGAAGGAGGGGCAGGAGGTGCTCCAGGCGCCGGAGCAGAGATCCCGCTGCAGCCCATGGTGAAGACCATGGTGAAGCAGGCTGTCCCCCTGCAGCCCATGGAGGGGGGATGAGGGGGTGTAGAGATTCCACCTGCAGCCTGTGGAGGACCCCACGCCAGAGCAGGTGGAGACACCTGAAGGAGGCTGTGACCCCATGGGAAGCCCGTGCTGGAGCAAGCTCCTGGCAGGACCTGTGGATCCGTGGAGAGAGGAGCCCACGCCAGAGCAGGTTTGCTGGCAGGACTTGTGACCCTGTGGGGGACCCACGCTGGAACAGTTTGCTCCTGAAGGTCTGCACCCCGTGGAGGAGACTCACGTTGGAGAAGGTCGTGAAGGACTGTCTCCCGTGAGAGGGACCCCACGCTGGAGCGGGGGAACGATGAGTCCTCCCTCTGAGGATGAAGAAGCGGCAGAAACACCGTGTGATGAACTGACCGTAACCCCCATTCCCCGTCCCCCTGTGCCGCTGGGGGGGGCGGAGGTTGAAGCCGGGAGTGAAGTTGAGCCCGGGAAGATGGGAGGGGTGGGGGGAGGTGTTTTAAGATTTGGTTTTATTTCTCATTCCTCTACTCTGTTTTGCTTAGTAATAAATAAGATGAATTCCCTCTCTAAGTTCTGTCTGTTTTGCTCGTGACGATAATTAGTGAGTGATCTCTCCCTGTCCTTATCTCGACCCATAAGTTTTTTTTAGTTATACCTTTTCTCCCCTGTCTAGTGAAGGAGGGGAGTGATAGAGCGGCTCTGGTGGGCACCTGGCCCCCAGCCAGGGTCGACCCACTACAGCCATGTTTTCAAGATCTCCCTTCATAACCATTGCTCTGTGGTCTCATTCCCACTCACCCACATCAAACTCATATGTGGTGCTTCAGCCAGAGCCTGGCCCATGCTGAGAGGAGCAGTGTTCCTCTGCCTTGAGGGTAAAGTCCTCATCATGGAGCCCACTATTACCTCTGCCTTCTTTGCAGCAACAAGATGTTGTTGATTTGTGATCAGTTATGATCTGCTAAAAGCACAAGATCTTTCTCACAGAACCTATCCATTTGTTGCCTATCCTTTACTTGTCCAGGTGATTATTCCTGGCTAAGTGTCACATGTAGGTAGGCAGGAACCCTAAGTGAACAACATCATATCTCTTTGTCAGACCATTTCTCCTATTTGTTCTTATAGATATTTCTGTCCTACAGCTTCTCTCACATTGATGTTATAAAAATCTTCAATATATGACATCCAGATCAGTAATGAATATACAAATGTTGCTAAACTCTGGACAGACTCTTAAAGAATACCCTCTTCACAGTAAGTTAATGGTTACCTGTTATCTGAGGGCACTGTTCCTGCCCTTTTTACATCACTCAATAATGATTTAACCTAGACCACATCTCCCTGGCTTGTCTTTATGAGGCAGTGTCAAAAACCTTGTTAAAATAACTGTATGCAAACTCTTATTAGCTCTCTTCTGTCCATCCATAATGCCTGTTACGTTGTCAGAGAAGGAAATAATTTAAATTGACACAGTGCATTCTGGAGCAATCCATGTGGCTGTTATTTGCAGTGTTAACTTTTAGGTGCTTATGGATTTTTTTATTATTATTATTTGTTCCAGTCCTGTTCTGGGAATTGAAGCCAACATGTGGCATCTATGATTCCAGCTGTGTTCTTTTAGGGACAGGAATGCTGCTTATCCTTCTCCCTCTTCTCAATCCTCACCTGAACTCTACAAGGTTTTGCAGTGCTTGAGTGCAAAGCGCTCAAGAAAGTGCTTTAGCCAGGTACTAAAGATGAATGGTGTGGCTGATCTGAAAGGTTTTGATTTATCTAAGTGCTCCCTTGCTTTTTCTTCCCCTATTCTAGCAGGAGATCTTACCTTTTATCTGCCAGACTGTAAGGTACTTGATTTTAGTCATTACTTTCATTGAAGGTTGAAGCAAAAAAGTTTTGGCCTTCAAGAGACCATCTGTAAATAGCTTTCCTTCAGCACTTTCTTGATTTTCCTCTTACAGAGTGACTTCTCATTATCATTTTGTGCCTTTGCCTTCCCAATTTTGTCTTTTACTGTCACATTACTTATTTTTATCTTTAGCAGTCTAGCCCATTTTCCACTGCTAGTGTGTATTCCAGTGTTTGAAGTCAAGGAAGAGCTTGTGGTTTAACCAAATTGGTTACTTACCATTGCTGCTTCTTCCCCTGCTTCAGAATAGTTTACTCTTCTACTTGCAATATTTGTTTCTCAAACAAAAAAGGTCAGTTTTCCTTAACTCTCTTTTTCCCATAAACTGCCTTTACACAAGTTCTTACCTACCTCTTCTCTGAACTTAATGAAATCTGTGTCCTTGAAGTCCACTGTTTTGCTCTTGCTGCTTTCTCCTTCCTTTTCTATGGATCATAAACACTGGCATTTTGTCACTCTCATCTCAATTTCCACCTTTGCATTTTCAGCAATTTATTTCCAAATCTGTAGAAATCTTCCCCCTACTCACTCTGCTGGATTTTCTTTACCTATACATCAAGCAATTGTCATCAGCACATTCCTGGAGCTTGCTGAACACTCTGCCTACATTTCACTACACACAAAACATGCCCATAGCTATTCTTTAAAACTGAGACCAACTGGCAGAGAGTGGGCCGTACCTGGACAGCTAAACTCTCTTGCCCTCCAAAACAGGGAGGCCATACCCTGCCCATGGGATCTGGCTGCTGCTCTCTGCTAACTCCAAGCAGTGTTTGGGAATTGTTTTGGGACAGTGGTGGGTACCTGAGAACAAAACTGTGTCAGGGAATGTCCCAGCACTTCAGTGGTATGAATGGCAGCGCATCAATGCTGAGGAAAGTGCTCCCTCTGGAACTGTTTTATTTACCTTAGAGAAAGGCTCTTGTTTCTTGGTTTATTATTTTCTCAACAGGTTGCTGAAGAGTGATAATCCCTGGAGAGCATCATCTTCTGGAGGATCCTCCCAGCAGCTCAAAAAATGCCATGTCTACCTGCACTTGTTGAGTGGGCTGTCCACAATAGATAGTTATCCTGAGAGCACCTAAACCCTGTGATCAGACGTTCAACAACTTTTCCTCCCTCTGTGAACCGGAGCTGAAAGCAAGCCCCATGCTTCACTTCTCCCCTTTCTTGTCCTTCATGAACAAACTGCATCCTTTCCTACTAATATGCCAGTTGTATGAGTTATCCCACCATAAGCCTATTTTATGCCTATTAATTTTTGATCATTATATAGACTTCCACTTCCTATTATTAATGTGAGCTTTCGTGCATCAATCTAAACATCAAGACATGTCATGGGCTGACACCCCTCAGTGCACACACTCTCTTTCACCCCTCCTATGATCCTTTTGTGGATAAATCTCTGATTCTCTTTGGCTAGAAATAAATATTGGAAATTATTTCATCGTTGTGGGAAAAAAGAAGGAATTAAGTCAGACATATTTTGTTTAGCTCCAGATGAAGAAAAACTTGCAGAAACAGGACAATGTTACCCGCCCTCCATCAGAACGTGGTTCGTCTTCCTGGGTTAGACTCTGTGCTGGAAGCATGTGATATCCTGGCAGCAACACAGCAAATGTCCAAGAGGGAAATGACACGTTAAAACTAAAAGACAAACACATTTTTCACCCTGACAGACAGCTGGCTTACATCTGTATTTTCACAGGCATCAGCAGTGTTGACTGTTATTGTTAAATGCTCAGATACTGCACTGGAGTGTCAGAGGGCCTGAATTCTCTGCAGTGTTATTGCCCACGTTTAAGACATCCTGAAGTGATTAATGGGCTTTTGGGTCTTCCCTCTAGGACGCCTTAACGTCAAAAAACACTGCCTCGAAAGCGGGACGCTGTTGGGGTGTTTCATGTCAGCGCCGCATCCATGGCAGAAAACGCTCCCGCTTGCCAGGAGGGCGGCCTCGGGCAAAGCGCCGGAGTAGCGGGGTCGGGCGTGCACCTGCGGCTCCCCCGCCGACGCCCACGCGTGGTCGCCCACGGCCGCGGGGACGGGACGGGGACGGCACGGCCAGCGGGACCGCGGCAGCCGCCGCCCGAGCCCCGGCGCCCACGAGGTGGCAGCACCGCGGGTACCGGCGGCCGGGCACGGGTGGGGGCTTGCGCGGTGAGGCGGCAGCCAAGCCGGGGGGATGTGGGGGGGGGGTCCCCTGCACAGACCCGGCTGAGGGTGAACCCGGGCTGGGAGCCGGCGGTGCGCAAACTGGCAGCCCTAGGAAACAGCCAGCGGGTTAAAGCCCACAGTGAGCTCTCACACAGCGAGGAAATAAGAACAGCGAGGAGAATTCAAGTTTTTGGAAGGCCCTTGGACGTGTTGAAGCAAAATTAAGAAAGACACAAGCACGTACTTAGAAAGCGTAGAAGTCCCAGCTCCATTTGTTGCTCATCTGTTTCCACAGCATTGGGATCACTGTGTCCAATGAGGAAAGCCTCCCCCAGCCCTGCCTTTCTGTCCTCGCAGGAGGATACTGCAAACCTTTTTGTCACCCCTGTGACGTTCACTGGCAGCAGGGACACCAGCCTCCGAAAGGACAAGCGTTAGCTCAGGCACAGCCACCCACAGCAGCTACGGTCGCTTTCAGCTCTACGGCCCTGCACTGGACCGTGCCCGCATGTAACCGGGGACATCAAGCTGCTCAGGAAACATCTCTGTGAGACAACATGAGCACTCACGGAGAACGTGTGCCACCGTTCGGAAGCTCCTGCCACCAGAGTCAGCCAGGGCAGAAGGGGTGGAAGGTTAAGTGCCAGCACTTCTGGCCTTGCCCACCAGTCCGCGTCATTCATTCCCCATGTGTCTTGCCAGTGCTGTGTCTCGCCAGTGCTGTGTCTCACACTCGAGGCTCTTCTCTAACAGTGGATGCCATTTCTCTGTCAGGGGTGCCAAGACAGATTTGTTTGGGATTCAGAATATTATTTTTTTATGGATTTTGGATAAACTGTTGCTTTGATTTTATAATCCTTCTACAAGAGCTTGGAGCAAAGGCAGGGGATATTTTCCAATCATCGGCCTCACTGAAAAAAATACCACAACAAGCTATCTTGTCAGTGTGGTAGCTGCACATGTGCCAAAACCTGCTGGCTAAAATGGTTGTGAAAGATGTCAAAAAAGGGAGGTGCAGACTGAGAACAGCAGGTTCTGGACTTATGTCCATATGCAGTTGTCACATCTTTAATGTGTTATTATTATGGCTTTACGGTGCCTTTGCAGCAGCCAATTCATTGCATTGTAAGGTTTGTAGATCATGGAGTTATGGGGAAGCTGGAGCTTGATATAGCAAGCCAGAGTAGCAACCAGATGTTAAAGGAGGAAAGAAAATTGCAGGGAGGGAGGGGAGCTGATCTCTGGCCACAGCATGAATCTCTGGAGCTGGCCTGAGGGCACCTCAGCAGGTCCTGGTTTGGCCTCCATTTGCATGATGGAGTGGAGAGTGGAGAACCATACTCTGCTCCCATGGCTTCTCAGCACATGGCTCCAGAGCCATGAGCTGCATATGCTTAAACGGCCTGGGTGAAAAGTGACCCCCAAAAGCTCTTCCCTTCCTCCTGACCTCTGAGTGGAGTTTTGGGTAGCCCACACTTTACATCCACACACATTGCGGGGTATAATAAAAGCCTTAACTGATAATGCATGCCAAATGGAGACCTAAAGTGCGGGGTGATGCTTAGCTGTTTCTCTTCTGTGAGAAGCGAAAATACATCTGCTGTGCTATAGCAGATCTCCTGGGAAGCCCCTCAGCCCCAAAGCCTCCATGTCCTCCCAGGGGAAGGAGCCTTTTGCTTTCGCAGGAGGAGAGCCATCACAGCAGGCTCCACATCCCCCCATGCTTCTCCAGGTGAAAGAATTTGCTTGAGAGCCACATCTTTTCTCTGCCATGAGCTGGCCAAGATGTTGTCTCCTGGGGGCCAACACCATTTACTGGAGGGAAGGGATGCCATCCAGAGGGACCTTCACAGGCTTGAGAGGTGGGCCCGTGCGAACTGCATGAAGTTCAACAAAGCCAAGTGCAAGGTCCTGCACGTGGGTTGGCACAATCCCAAGCACAGCTACAGGCTGGGCAGAGAATGGATTGACAGCAGCCCTGAGGAGAAGGACTTGGGGTGTTGGTGAATGAAAAGCTCGACATGAGCCAGCAATGTGCGCTAGCAGCCCAGAAAGCCAACCATATCCTGGGCTGCATCAAAACCAGCATGACCAGCAGGTCAAGGGAGGTGATCCTGCCCCTCTGCTCTGCTCTCTCGTGAGACCCCACCTGGAGTACTGCATCCAGCTCTGGGGTCCCCAACATAAGACGGACTACGAGCTGTTGGAGTGAGTCCAGAGGAGGGCCATGAAGATGATCAGAGGGCTGGAGCACCTCTCCTGTGAAGACAAGCTGAGAGAGTTGGGGTTGTTCAGCCTGGAAAAGAGAAGGCTCTAGGGAGACCTTCTAGCAGCCTGCCAGTACCTAAAAGGGACCTACAGGAAAGCTGGAAAGGGACTGTTTACAAGGGCATGTAGGGATAGGACAAGGGGTCATGGCCTTAAGTTGAAAGAGGGTAGATTTAGATGAGATGTTAGGAAGAAATTCTTTCCTGTGAAGGTGGTGAGGCGCTGGAACAGGTTTCCCAGAGAAGTTGTGGATGCCCCCTCCCTGGAAGTGTTCAAGGCCAGGTTGGATGGGGCTTTGGGAAACCTGGTCTAGTGGAAGGTGTCCCTGCCTATGGCAGCGGAGTTGGAACTAGATGGTCTTTGAGGTCTCTTCCAACGCAAACCATTCTAGGATTCTATGATTTCAAGGGTGAAGCTCCCTCCTAATTCAGAAAAAGTGAGAGTTGCTAGCCCACCCTTGTCCAGGACACCCCTGGCTGCCTTGTCCAGGAGACCCCTCTCCTGCCCCTGGAGAGGTGAAAGGTGGGGATATTCAGAGCATGCCTTAAGACACTTCAGTTTTCTAGCACTTCTGGGAGGGTTCAGATGTACAAAAGGCTGAGGGTCTCTGGGGAGGGTGGGATATTTTTAACTGTCACTTGGCTGATGTTTGCTGTCATGTAGAGAGAGTTTGTTATTCTTTTCTGTATGGATTATATTCTTTTAGGAATAGCAAAAGCTCCAAGAGTCTGGGATAGGTGCTTTTCCTGCATTCACATAGCAATAACAGTAATAATAACAATAATAATAGTAAATTAATAACTTTGTAGAAATACCCAAGGTTTCACCAGAATGCCCCATCTTCTTTAAGCAGTGTAGCTGCTCCATTTTAAAAATATATAGTCTTGTGTCAGCCTTTCTGAAAAAGAAAAACCAGGATTATGCAACTGGTGTTATAGACCAACTGTTTGCCTATTGTGAACTCGTGTAGCACTTGAAAACAGTAGTTTTTGGCCCAAATTCAGCACATCTCTTAGGCATATGCTTAACTTTAAGCATGAGAATAGTCATATTGAAATCAGGGGGACTGTTCACATGTTTACAGTTAAGCCTCAATCCAAATGCTTTGCTGAATTTAGGCCTCCTGGGAACTGAGAATGCTAATACAGTTTTCAGAGCCTGACCCTGTAAAATATTAAATACAGCTGAGCCCTCTAATTCCCACTGAAGTTAATGGAATTGAGGGTACTTGGCATTCCTCGGGTGTGTGCAGCCCTGCACAGAATCAAACCCCAACTGCAGTCGCCAAAAACGTGCTCATGCGCTTCCTGAAATCAAAGAATGATGCTCCTTGATTGCAGGTCGGATACAAGTCACCAAATGTGGAGCCCTTCATCTTAAAGAGGATGTTTCACCAGGAGTTTTTGGTGTCCAGAGGATCTGAGGTTGCATACATGACAAAAATACAGCGTGAGAAATGGAAAGAAGGAATGGGGGTGATCATGGAGGGTTTCAGCAATGTGCTTTTTTGGCCATGCTCATTAATTACATTCAGAATGCAATGCTTCAGAGTGATTTAGAAGCATTGCCTTCTGACTTGCCGTGGTATTTGTTAAATTGCCAATTTCAGGATTTGGAAAAGGAGAGCAGACCTGGCTGAAAGATCTGTATTTTGAAGATTTTATTTTTATGTTTATATTTTTATTGGCTCACACTTCATATTTTTATTATATTTCTTATTGGAAATAGCAATTCTGATGAGGAAAAGCTCCAAAAGTTTTCAAACCACAAACTCAACCACATACTTAAAGCTTTTAAAACAGTCTGCAGAACTGGCCATCAATTTTTGGCAATCAAAAATGTTGTTGAACATTTTAAATATTGGTAAGAATCGAGTAAAAATGTATTCAGGATTTGTTACTTATTTTTATCCAACTGTTTCAGTGAACTGGCTAAAATTGTTGACAAACCTTTCGAAACCAGAAACATTTTAAAAACATTGCCACTAAAACATCGACAGGTTTTTCAGCTAGGCTTAGAAGTTTGGATGGCTTTGCAGGTTGGTTTGGGCTGGGGAATCATGAGGAGGTTGGTTGGCACAAGGAAAGTTGCAGGGAGTGACATCAGGGACAAGAGTGACATTTTGGGGGGTTTGATGGTGAAGCAGGTTTGATGGTAAAGAAAGAAATCTGAAGAATTCAAAGAGGCATCAAGTTGCTCGGATTAGAGTGCAGCAAAAATAATGATTGTGGCAGCTGTACTGGAGGCTATGGGACATTTTTACCAGGGTGATTTTACACCTGAGAACACAGCTTCTCAGCAACGGACATTTTCTGTAGTGAAAAGGAAAAGGCTTCATTTAGGGTCTGTTTGATCCAATCTTTTTTTTTTTTTTTTTTCCTAAAATTAAAATGATGTAAAACATTTAATTTCAAAAAAGTTCAGATAAAATCATGGCATATCCCTTAGGGGAAAAGAATGGGATGTGAACACCCGTGTCTCCCATTGTGTAATTTGCAATTAGCTCCCAAGGTTACATGGTATAGAAACAAGCATCATTTTGGTGCCTGGTGGGAGCTGTAGGACAGCCATGAAGCTCTGTTCTCTGTTCCTTTCTGGGTGAGGTCCCTCACTATATGATGTATTTCTCAATGCACACTATATGGTCTTCCCACTGTAGCATGCAGTATAGGCAGTAAAGACCATGTTATACTGAAGTGTAGTTTCCTATAGATTTTGACCCAGAGCAAGCAGAATCTGCAAGGGAAGGCTAATGCAGCCTGATGTTGATTTTACTCTAAATAAAGCATGTCAAGTAAATGAAACAAAATTTCAGCATTTAGAATTCAGCAACTAGAAATGATGAAGAGTTTTGCCTAAGTATGTAGAAGTTAAAATGTTAGCGTTTCTGAGGAGATGCGTTTAAAAAATTTGAGCCTTTTATCCTATTTTGGCTGAAAATGAATGTTGGAATTTTCAACTGGAAATTCTCCATTTCAGTCAAGTCTGAGCTAAACTGATGGGAAAAGAAATGGCAGATCCTGATAATCAAGATATGAGGTGATGAAAACTGGATGAAAATTTTAGTAGACTACATGGGAAGTCTGAATGATTTAAAAATTGTAGAGGAAAATGCATCACAACTTAGGTAATATTTCTGTATTCTAGCCAAGAGAAAGAAGGGGAATGGCCAAAAATGTTCACCACTTTTGAAACGACATGGCAGAGAAAATGATGATGTTAAAAGCACTGGAGCGAGAGCTGTCCTGGAGAAAAACTGGTGCATGTTTCATTCAGGCTGATGCTGGAAGCTGGAGGAGGCTCAGAGCAGCAGGCTGGGATGCGTGATGGTGTGAAGGGAAGCTGGACTGAAAAAGGCATCTGAAGAAATCAGATCTGAAGTCATGGGAGCAGGATGAATGCCCCAGAGAGGTGGAAAAAAAGGAGAAATCTGACACCGTGACCCTTTCCTCTTTTCCCATAGATCCTTCTTTAATACAGACAGGCCTGACCTTCCTCCTGGGATTTCAGCAGAGCTCAGAGCAGCTTGGCACATGGGTCCTGTGGCACTTCAGAGAGATTTGCACCTCTTACTGCTGTAAACACCCACAAATATCTCAAATTCAGTTTCAAGGTTTCTGCTGAAGGCAGCCGACCACATAGCCCAATGTGACGGTACCTAACAGATTTACTGCTTTCAATGGAAAGAGCAAACGACTGCTCCTAGATTGAACGTGGGGATGCAGCAGCCTGGGGGTAGCAGTGTTGCTGGAGTGGGATGTCTTTCCCCAGGCTTTCCCATTGCCTCTCTGGTGTGCCCTGGGAATGCTCTGTCCCTCCTGGACCCCACGGATGACCGAAATGCCAGGAGACAAGGAAGGATGTTTGCACTTGCCTGTGCACTGTTGCCCTCTGCTTCTCCAAACTGCAGGGGCCACCTTACAATAATACTTATATAGGGCTATATATTTTCCTAGCATTGTACAAATATTAACTAATTAATACCCAGGACTCCTGTCGCCCATTCTACTAGACTCTACCAGCCCCAGGCAAGTCATTTAACCTCTGTTTGTCTTAGCTCTCCCATCTGTTACACATTGTTTTTAATTGTCCTCTGAGAAGCCAAGCAAGTTGAACGAGATCTCGGACATGTAAAAATAACTTGCACAGGATAATGTGGAATGGCCTGGCTAAGCTCCTTGTGGTTCCCTTGTCAACCCAGGTTATATTTTAGCATCACCAGTATGGCTAGACCAGGCATTTGGCAGATCAGGTTCATATGTGACTTCTAAGGGGGAAAAATGAAGTTTTGAACAAGTTCACTTCTAGTCATTGAAGGATAGGGGGTAGAAGAGACGGTATTTAGCACAAGAGCTGCTCGTGTGTCAAGTGGGAGGTTACTTAACTTGTGTTAGTCTACAAAGAGGTGGATCCAGCATCCTGCATGAGAGATGCGGTGTTTCTCCAGCAGCCCTCACTCCCTGGAATGGATAGTGAGAAATGCAGTAAGGCTCTGGGGAGGATCCCAATGGAGAACCAACCTCAGAGCAGATGAAGCACTAGGACCCTAACTTCTGCACATGTCTTTGGCTCTAACCTGGCTACAGCTTGTACCCTGAGCCTGCCCCACGTGCTTAGGAGTAGTGAAGCTGGTGGGATGTGGGTAGTCGGTGGTGTGCTCATCCCCATGTGAGTACAATCCCCCCCAGACAGCAGAGCTACAAAGGGGGCCAGTGGGCACACTGAGGCAGGATCTGAGTATGAGCTTGAGACTTAGCCACTGGTTGTAGATGAACGGGGTCATGAGCTCAGCCTTGCGCTTTGGCCCTCCTGACACAGAGATGTATTTCTCTGGATCATGAAGACTGTGACAAAGTTGCAGAACTTTGTTGCTGTAATGGTCTAAAACAGGTTTTCCAGGAGGAGAGGTATAACAGGTAAATCTGGGCACCACTTGTGAAGTTGTAGCTACTGGTGGGAACATACCCAGTAGCTACATTCCACTTTGCACAGGAACATCCCTTCCCTGTGGCAGAGCAGTGTGATCCCAAAGGCTCTTCTGATAGGGTTGATGGACCCTGCAAGTATTCGACATAAACCCCTCCTTCTGGCTTACTTTCTCTCTCCGTGCAAAACCCAGTGGATGGAAGCCCCCATGCTGGTAAATTGCTACAGCGGCTCTGTACCACTGGGGAGTTTTCCTTCAGAGGGGATCCTCACCGGGTTTTTTGCTTCACTTGACTTTCCACTTAAATGTAACTTGCTTCTCACCACACTCTTAAAAAACGAAGAAACCTCAGAGTCCTTTATGCAGCCAGTGTCACTTTTCCAAAAGCTCAGGTTTTCCAATGCTGTTATTAAAAGGTAGGAAGGTAAAACTTTGCACTAAAACCCACTTGTGACTGAGGGAAATCCCTTTCGCTGATTTAAATGGCTTTAAGATGGTTTTATAACCTGTATTTTAAGTGGAGGGATAAACATGTGAAACCTTGACCCACCAAAGCACTTAAGTACATGTTCAACCCCATATGCAGAAGGTTGCAGGCTGGATTCAGGACATTAAGGGGTAGGATTATACACAAACATTTGCAAAGCTGGTTTTACTTTTTAATGAAAATGGAAAACTGGCCATTTTAATGTAGAGGGTCTAAAATGGGTCATTGCAAGTGCACGTGTAGCTTTGCAGGCTGTTCCTGGGCATAATCAATAAGCACGTGAGAAAAGTTCTGAAATCGTAGCTTTCACAATCATCTGGTGAATTCCTGAAAGTATGGGAAATCTGCTTTTAAATCAAGGCTGCGTTAGACTGTGTTTACAGCTGTTAATATAAACAAGGAAACCTAGCTACAGAGCTCACAGCATGACTGCGACATCATGTTTTTGTTACACTGACTGAAAACTATGCATAATAATCAGCAGATTATTTGGTATTTAAATACAAGTATGGATTCAGTTATAAACCTCTGAAGATGGATATTAAATTAAGGCTCCTTAATTCTGTCATCTTTTTGCAAATACCTAATAGTTAAGTGTTGCTAATTTTTGCTTACAGTAAATCTGGAATAAAAATGGTTGCAATTAAGCAGTTAAATACTGTAATCAAGAGTCAAACTGAAAGTTAGCTCAGCGAGTGCGCTAAGCATGGAAAAGGGGCGACTGAGTAGGACAGCATGGATTAGACACACACATTATTAAAACAGCTTTTCTTGATGTATGCAACTTCCAGGGTGCCTACTGCTCAGTGCTGGGTCAAATAAAAGAGCCCAGCCATGGCATCTCTCTTGGGCTGAGAGGGATTTGTTTGAAAGAGTTATATTCACTTTGGACAGTGAAATAGGCTTTAGGCTTTCAAAATGCCTGGCTTCTTGAATGCTTGTATGCAAATATTGTTTTGGGGAAAAAAATTGCTAATGCTCCCCCATTCCTTCCTCCCCAAACAAACAGTACAATAGTATGGGAAGAAACAGGAAGGTAATGAGGATATTTTGAAATCATTTCTAGCACTCCCACGACCCAGTTTTGATCTTGTGTGGTTTAAAGGAGCCTTTGTTTGAGTTTAACACTTTGGCAGGAAAATGAGGCTGTGCAGTGGTGTTGAAATAGCACAAGAAAGCTGGAAAAACTACCTCCGAACAGCCCTGGAGAACACATGCTATACAGTTATATGTCCTTAGCTGGTGGATCCCTGTTCAGTTTTACTCTTCCTGCTTCCTAGTGGAAAACACATGGATTGCAAATACCACGTATGAACTCAACAGACGAAGGCCTCAAGGTACACACCGCCCTGCTGTGTGGGGTCCTCATCCCATGGTGTTGTATGCACGTGTCTCACTTCACCTGTGTGAGAAACTCCTGCGGTTGTACCAACTTATTTAAAGCTTTGCAGGACCAAAGCCTTTTTGTGTCTCAATAGTTGTCAGGGTGAATTTGCAGAGTTTATCATTAAAACCCAAGCTTTTCCATCAATCTCGGGTCAAAAAAATGTTTCTGGTTTTGCAGAAATGGGGGGGTTCCCCCAGGGTCTGTAACCCTGCAGGAGGGTTTAGAGACAGGGGGACTTGCTTGCCTACCAGCGTGCAGCATGGAGGCTGCCCCATCAAGCAGAAAGCTTTGGCTTGGTGGCGTAGTTAGGTGGAAGACAGAGAAGAGATGTGCCGGAGGGAAAACTAAGGTTGTTTGCATGCAAAGGGCTGCGTGGGAAGATAAGAACCAGATAGCTAAAGCCTAAGTTGACATAGAAAGTTGGGATTTTTAGTCCATGATCAATCTCAGTGATTTATTCAATGTCCCAAGGCTGAAAAGTGGCACCTTTTGCCACTTTTGCCCCCACTCATCAATGCCTAGACCAACATCAAAATGGGAGCTGCTGTCTTCCCACTCCTGATTTCTACACAAGGACCTTCTGAGGAAAAGTGCCGTGTTTCCAGTCATGATTCATAATCAAGCTGCACTTTAAGAGCAGTAAGCAAACCTCAGCACATCTGGAGATACAGCATGGTTAAACAACCCGATGTTCAAATAAACACGTCGCTTTTTGCTTCATTCTCCTCCAGACCAGTTCCCGGTTTTGCTGAGCTCAGACCTTTTCCTTGTGGCTGCCACTGAGCTCGTTGCCTCCTCAGCAACCATGTGAGGAAGGCAAGATGTCCCAGGAGCTGTGATGTCCCCTGGCTTAAACTGAGATTGTCCTCCATGACCTTTGGCAAGACACTCCCTCCACCCACTGCTTCTGTCTGGCATTGAGAAAAGTAGAAAACATATTTATCTAACAAATGGTCTTGTGAGTATGAAATCTAGCAATGACTGCAAGATACTTAGATGCTGTATGGTGAAGACCATCTAAGTGTATGGGTGAAAGGTAGCTTTACATTAAGGTTCTCCCTTACTGCCCTTTGACTGAGCAAGCCCAAACATCCATATTTTCTGAATGAAAGAACTTAAAAGAAGATTCAGAAAGGGGGGAAGCCCCCGCAGGCTCCTCTGCAGAAGTACTTGCTTTGCTTTAAAGGTATGGATTAAAAAAATATCGGACTTTGTCCCTTCTGGCCTCAGAAACAGAGATCCCCGTACACCACACAAAAGCACATCCGTGACCCCACACCTTTTCTTACCCCAAGGGCTGGACACGTTGGGTTTGTGAGCCAATTTTTAACTGAATTGAGAAATCCCTCACGTGAAAGCAGCTATGCTATTCTAAACAAGGCTTGAGCATAACCAGTTTCAGAGTGCTGATCTAAATTGCCTACACAAACACTTTCGTACAGATCTATCTGTCTCTGTGGGGGGTGCCGATACAAAAGCGTAGGGATGGCAAGCGCCGCTCTGATCCCTGGTCCCGGAGCGCCGGAGCCAGGAGCTGCAGGCGTGTAATCGTCCCTCTGAAAGCGGTCAGCTCCCAAATCCTCTTGTGAATCCAGCCTGAAAAATGGAAACCTTTTGTTTCTGAAATAGGCAAACTCTTACGATTTTTTCTGATGATTTCCCCACACCCCCCCTAAATTTTTTGGCTGAAGCCTAGTCACTAAATCTGACCCAAATTCAAAAATAGCTTTGGCTGCCAGTGGGGAGGGAAAGGCCTAACTCTAGCGTGATGTTCCAAAAATCTGGGCTTTTGTGTGAATTTAAGTAGGGGGAGGTTGGTTTGGTTTTTTTTAATAGCCTATCAAACCTCATCCTGTCCTAACATTGGAGCATTGCTCAGAGCTGTTTCTGCTTCGCTGGTGTTATATACCCAAGAGTTTTGACAAGATGTTAACAGAGTGTGTTCAATGTGTACTTGGTTTGCAGCAGTTGTTGCTCATTGACATCTGAGCTGCTTTCTAAATGAGTCTTCCAAGTAGGCCCTCCATGATTAAGATTTCAATATTTCCATTATAATCCAGGGGGTTTTTTCAGCAGATAACTTCAATGCAAAGGAAAGATCCTTTCTGTGTCCAAATTGGCAACTGAAGTAAAAGAGGGAGTGGGTTTTGGGTTTGCTTTTTAGCTTTGGCTTTAAAAGACAGTTTGACTTGACTCTTTCCATTATGACAAGTCTCTCTCTTTTTCAAATCCCAGAATTTTCTTTTCTAAAATTCTTTCATTCTGTAAATATCAATGTTTGGACTTTCTTAGCCAGGTTATCTGAATCAAAGTTTAAACCAAAGTTTAATTTTTTTAATCTTGGATGCAGGAACTAGGGAGGATATTTTCCCTTCTACTTGGGTAGCTTTTTGATGTTGCATAACCTACAGGTGATAAAGGCTAGAAACTCGGGGCTGATTCCTGATTCCCCAGTGCAGAAGCAAGGAGATCATCAGCCCCCACAGCATAAAGGGCAAGATCCTGCACCCTTGTTTTGGGTCGACTGTGAGCAATCTCTGGTTTGCCCCGTTGACTTCCATGGAGTCACTTCTCCTGAAGTGAAGGTCTTAATCTGTATGAGCTGGGGCAGCTGTATCTGGTCTTAAGGAAAACAGGGACCACTCATACTGGGTTATAAAAGTTGTCTCTCAGGAAGGAGAGGACAAGTGGGATGAGTTAACAGGAAACAGCCAGCCACAATAGTTCTGTGAGACCTGTTCGTGGTCTCCCTCTCAAAACATAACCAACTGCTGCCAAGCGTGACTCCACCATTGTTTTTGAGGTGGCCCTGGTGATTTTTTTACAAGGCTAGTGATAGGATTCCTTGGCACGCAGCCTGGACTCTGCTGCTTCTTTCGTGGAGGGGGACTGTTGCGTTTTCCCTGCTGTCTCTTGCTGCAGAAGTTGAACTCAGTTGCTACGCCACACTGAAAGCATCCTGGGAATAGAAAGTTTTATTCCTCTCCGGATGGCTGTCGAAATAAACTGGGGCCCCAAGCTACCGCTGAGATTGCATGTGCATGACAACAAAACCAGGGCTTTGCACACGCGGAGCACTTTGTCACCGCAAGCACGCCACTGAAGTCAGCAGCAGCTCCCATGGAGGGAAGGATGGGATTGTTTTCTCCGTGGGAAATGGGGAAAGCAGTGCAGGAAGGCCAGTGGTGTGACCAAAACCATGCAAAGAATCTGTGCCAGAGCATGGCTTTGAAGGCATGCATCCTTGGTCGAGTGACACAGGACATAATACCTGTGCCTCCTGCCCTTCGCCCTCTGAATTCCTGGTTAAGATGGAGCCTGTGGCAGCGTAAGTGCAGCAGGCTATCTCGTATTGAGTCTCCTTGAGCTGCAAACTGAAGCGGGACCTTCCAAATCAGCGATGGTGATGGTTTTCACAGGCTTTACTGGCATGCTGTGGTCAGTCTTAGAGGTTTGTTTTTAAGCTGTCATCTTGAGCTGGTGACTGACTCAATCAGTGGGAGCAGTTTATATCCACTTACCCATTCACGTAGAGCAATAAAGCCAGAAAGCTTTAAAAAGAAGGGAAGCCAAGTTTCTCCTGTGTCTCTGTAGATTCTGCAAATCCTTCCGTGGCTGTAAAGAGTTGATCCTCTCTCCTCTGTTGATAACAACATGTGTGTGCTTATGCCATACACTCCTACCAAAGCTCCTCAGCAATTCCTGTTTATTTGACTTGCTTTATAAAGTAACGCGTCAATTTGAAAATCATTAGGTATTCCTACCAGGAGTCAAAGACCACATTCAGAGTGGATTACATGCATGTTTCTTAAAAGTGTTAATGTGCTAATCTGCTGGTTACTTGATCCAGGCAAAATGCCATGATATTCCACATGAGCAAAATACCACGGTTCTTGGAGATTTCATATAAATATTACCCACTGTGTTTCCACATTTGAAGTGTTATACTTGTCTATTAAAATCAACAAGCTGGAACTAGTATCTGGAAATAAGTGATATTATTATTTTATTTATGAAGTTCAGATTCAGATTCTTTTTAATAAAATACCTTACAAATAAGGAACAGAACATGAATCTTACTGTTATTTCATGTATTCCATGTAAATATTTCAACTATGCCTTGCAGCAATAAAAGCACATTATATACACTCTGCATTACCATTGTGACCAATAATGTTTGACTTACTGTACTGTATTTAGTCTAAAAAGCCAAAACAGAGTCAGGGCAAACCATGGCTGTTATTATAGTATGCTGCAAGTAAGGAGCTAGACTTGCAGTGTACAAGGCCTCACTCTAAATAAGATCTTGTTCATTATGAAGCCATTTGGATTATAGAATACTCCTGACTCTGTTAAAGAGTAAAAAATTGTTATTTGTGCTCTGGAACAGGAGTGGGATAAGGCCACACAAACATTAACCAGTTGTGATTTTGTGATTCCCAGTGTCGTCCCTGCTATTTCTTGCAAAGTAAATGCATGAACAGGGGAATAAGCTGACTTTTGATACAGCAGGACCCCAGCAGTGAATCTACCCAGGCACGTACAGCACTTTCATCAGTAGGAACTATATGGTCATTTCTACTTTTTTTCTTTTATTCTTAAGCTGAATTATCCCTCAAAGGGCTTATCCCAAGAAGGAGCAAAGCCCAATACTAAGGATTTGGCTCTCGTTGACTCCCTCTGCTTACCAAAGGGAGCACAAAGACGGTTGTTAGCCTGCAGGAGGCTGCAACACCATGCAGCATCTGATGGGAAGAAACCTTCCCTATGATGAACATGGTGCTGATAAGGAACATTTTTTCTTTCTTCTGTTTGCTGTCACACAATCTGGTTCAAGGTGAGAAAGGCCCATATTTCCTCCAACTCAGCCTCAGCTGCTTTTATTGTGGGATTGGACATATTTTTTTCAGAAAAGTCTTTATTTTCAATGGGGCTGAATGCAGGTGCAGATGTACAGATACCTCTTGGCCTTATAATCAGAGGTATGTGATTTACGTTTTTTAGTGCTAATGGAGAGACTGTATGTGTGGTTATAGATCTCTCAATAAACTGTTAAGCTAGCATACACTACGAGCCACCTTTTCACCTTTTTTTTGAGATCTTGTTCTTTTCTTTTAGCAAAATGCCCTGGGAAAAATATTCCTAATTGGTTAAAAATTCCTTCAAGTATTTATTTCAGATCAATTCCAAATTGCTCTTCTTCTCCCCTTCCTCCTCACCAGTTAGGCCACTGAACTGAAAAACCTCACATTTTCTCAGTGCTGCTTCACTGGCTATTATACATATACCCATCATTTAAGGCTTAAGCAGAAGTTGACTTATATGCATTCCTCGGGTATAGATTTCACTCTGTATGGCTGCCAGAAACTTACATTCATCTTATCAAGAGTATCACATGAGCCATAAGGAGAGAATAGGCCATATATCTTTGTATTCAGTGATAGAGGCTTGGGCCTGCCCATCTGCCATCTCTAAACCCTTGATGCGACCTCTGCTACAGTTGAACTTTAACAAGTTTCTTTTATTCAGAGCTTATTCAGAGTGGACACGGGATAAGAGTTAGGCTAGAAAACCACCTCTAGTTTGGAGACAGATGTGCAGCTAATGATGTCACAACTGGTAAGACATCAGGCTTAGTGGATTGATAACGGCATACAGAGCCTTTTCTTTTGGATCATATTTTATTCAAGATGCCAGTACTTGCAGTGGAAAATTACCATCTGAGATCCATTTGTGACATCTGGTAAATGAGTGATGCAATCTTATCTCCTTCCTGAGCATGTCAAGGATCTGCAGTGTTTGACCAAACTACCCTGCTGGTAGCTTCGACTTCCACGATGAAAATACTTGGCCATCGGGTCCCACGGCACATGTGCTTCTCTGTCCATCTGTCCCTGTGGATAGACTCATGTTCACTGCACCCATTTTAGACTCTTGGGTTTGGTACCTAAGTAATAAGCCTTGTATGAAACTTGCCTGCTCAATGGAAGCTCTGTCAGAGGGCGATTCAGCCCACGAAAGGCAGGAGTGTGCTGGTCTGTCTGCAGGGATTACTGAAGGAGCCTTGGGAGTCTGCACTCCTTGCAGAGGAATCATAGAATCATAGAATGGTTTGGGTTGGAAGGGACCTTAAAGATCATCTAGTTCCAACCCCCCTGCTGTGGGCAGGGACAACCCTCCACTAGACCAGGTTGCCCAAAGCCCCATCCACCCTGGCCTTGAACACTTCCAGGGAGAGGCATCCACAACTTCTCTGGGAAACCTGTTCCAGCACCTCGCCACCCTCACAGTAAAAAAAATTTCTTCCTTTAATCTAAATCAGCCCTCTTTCAGCTTAAAGCCATTTACCCCTTGTCCTGTCACTCCATGCCCTTGTGAACAGTCCCTCCCCAGCTTTCCTGTAGGCCCCTTTAGGTACTGGAAAGCTGCTAGAAGGTCTCCCCGGAGCCTTCTCTTCTCCAGTCTGAACAACCCCAACTCTCTCAGCCTGTCTTCACAGGAGAGGTGCTCCAGCCCTCTGATCATCTTTGTGGCCCTCCTCTGGACTCGTTCCAACAGCTCCATTATCTCATGCAAATGTCTAAAATTAGGTGAGGTGAATCCAGGCCTTGGTCTCTATGGTTTGAAAGTCAAGATTTTTTTGCGAGCACTGAATTTATTAAAGGATATTGGGACACAAGTACAGCTAAGCTGCAAGTTCAGCAACAGAACAAGGGGATTTTATAACCCATTTTAGTATCACAAGAAGCTCTTATTCATGGAGGATCTTATGCTCCAGTAAGAGCAACCCATATTTTCTTGATATTCTCCCTTTGTTCAGTCTTCTGTGAACCGAACTGTTCTTTGGACACAAAATGAAAAAAAGCTCTCCAAGGTTTGACTTAGATGGTGTTAGAACTTCAGCTCTCCTGAGGAACAAAAATCAAATAGCCACACACAGACTGAAATGGTAACATGCAAATCAGCCAAAGCTCATCAGCATGTAACCAAGGCTGTATTGTTCTTCCCTTCTTCACTGCCAATAATTTTTGGGTCTAAAGATATTCTGCTATAATTCATTTCCTGTGCCTAAGAAATTCTGTCCAGGATGCCAAAATATCTAAATCTGATAATTACTTCCACTGGACTACTTGGCATAACTCACTATTATCCGTTTAAGCTCCCAATTAAATCTTGCAGTGAAGAAGTGATGCTAACGATGGTTTAGAGCATCATTAAAGTCAAGAAGAAGACAGCTTTGCAGGTTCCCTTGGAATGATGATATCTTGATGTCAAGGCATCAGCCTCAATCAAAGCCTGTTACTGACTTGTAGAAACATTTCTGTCAAGGTTGTTGGTAATATTTATTGCTGCACAGCGGAGACTTGGATTGGTTTTCCAGTGCCATTGGAGTGAAGTGGTAGGGGCAAGTAAATGTGTTAAGGTTTTCTAGCTTGTGTGAGTGGGTTTCTGAGTTATCAAAAACTTGTTGCAATCCAGCTGAGATAAAGCAATCAAGTTTTCACATAGGTATTACTCCTTAACGATGCCCTTTCCCTGCAGCAATTCAATATTTAGTTTCAATTTGTAGGGCTCTTAAATTGAGTTAGCGATACAGCATAATCCTGGAGCTATCCTGTCTCTAATCCTATAACAATACATTTTGTCATTTCAAAAAATGGTGTCTCTTTTTTTTTTCTTTTGTTTGTCCCAAAGGCAAAGTCATGTCATGCTCCAGGAATGTGTCTATTGCAGCCAAAAGAGGAAATCCAACTAACTAAAATGTTATCAGCAATTAACAAAATAGTTTAACGATTTTTTTTTCTTCAGCATTTCAGAAAAAAGAAAATAAAACACCAGCTCAGGGTAAGTCCATTTAGCTGCATTAGACTCTGGTATGCTGCCAATATTCTTTATAAAGGAGATTTAGAAGTTAATAGTATTGGAGATTAGAAATTGGTGTCAGTTACAGAACTGTGCAAAGTGATTTCTTTGCATTAAGACATAACAGCTGAAATGAATAAAATACATTTCTTTCTTATTTTTTTCATTTAGCTTTAATTGCAGTTTTGGCATGCTGGCCAAATCTCTTCATCCTGGCGGGATGGCCCCATTCCTCATTCAAAGAACACCAGGAAAAATTTAAAAAAAGGAAATGGATAACGTAGTTTATCCTGGAAAAGAAAACCAAAACCACCAGTCCCTCCTCCACCCCCTTTACATGTAGTGCAGAAAACTCTGCTTAAAAATAAACAAAAGGAGGCTCTTGGCCTGCCTCGGCAGAAGGTCTGAACTTGCTCCTGCCAGGCTCACAGCTGGTGAAGGCTGGTGTCTGCAGGCTGGCCTCGAGCGTAATACCCTGGGTGCTGGGGCTCTCGCCTGCCAAAACCATCGCCACCATCCTGAGATGCTTTAGCGGTACCAGATCTGGCCCCAGGTCTTCCCTGCATAAACCTGGAGCTGAACCTCCCCTGACTGCCAGCGGGCACAGCTCAACCTGCCTTCTCCTCTTAGCTGGCTTTGTAGAAACAAATGCTAGCCACGACCCGTCTGCGATGGAAAGGTTTGCAGCCACTCATGAAGAGGGAGCCATAAAGACCTGCGTGGGTGTGTTTTCATGCTCTCCTGTAGCACTTCACAGCTATAGCTAAAAATACTACATGAGCACCTTTAAAGTTGCCCAAAACCTCTTAATTAAAGCTGCTGGGGGGGGGGGGGAAATATCACAGAAAACCCATTGATTAGGTTCAATAGGGCCTTGTTTTAAAAAATGGAATTTGGGGCCCCAGAGTAACCCTTTAAGTTGATCTTTGTCAAATACCTCAGTGATTCAGCACGTGCCATTCCACATTGAGGATTTATTACAAACTTAATAACATAAGTGATTTTAATAGACTGAGTGTGTGCACGTGTGTGTGTGTGTGCACGCTCGTAAGGGATTATAGTTTTCCAACTACTAATTTCCTTGCAAATTAAAATGTTAATATTTGACACACACTTGAAAGTCCCCCAACAACAAACAAAAGTTAAGCTGAGTTGTTAGCGCACAGAGAAAGTACAGAAAACTTGCCAACATCACTGATTTGAGTTTTATGTAACTAATAGCTTATAAACACTTAATTGGAATCTGTGCAAAAATGTGTTTCTGGGCTGAAACCACCTGCCATGTCCGGTCTCAAATAAATGCTACCTGCTGAGGATCAGCTGTTGACAAACACATGGGCAAATCAGTTCTTAGTCCGGCAAAGTGCCACCCGACGTCAGAGCGAGCCTGCCTCGCTGAGGACTGCAGGGTTTGGATCACAGATAAAAAGAAGCCTGCGCCGTAGCAGATGCAGCTGTGGTCCGGATAGGAGTGTTTTTAGTGGCTGTTTAACAAGGGCTGCCTCTTATCAGGAACGCACTCATTAACCATTCTTATTTATTAGTAATGCCAGGTAGGGCAAGATAGCAAAATTATTTTTATTTAGGAAAAATGGTAACAGTAATGTGGCATGTGAAACGTTAACCATTAGTGAGTTCTTAATGGGCAAGTAAAGCGTGCTATATATGTCATAAATGGTCTTATGCTCAAAAATTGATTTAAACACTAATCTTCAGGTAAGACACTGTCACACAAAACTTAATAGCCATGGGAAGGCCCCTTGCACACATGGGCAGCTTTACCCAGGAGCAGTCACAGATGTGTGTGCAGGGACCGCTGGCAAGGGCCAAATCCTGCATGCTCCAGATGGACTCCTGGCCCCGAGCAGGACCATGCTTGCTTTAGCAGAGGCTCCGGAAAGATGCAAAAGGCCCTTTAGTGATGATACTTTGGAGGATGTGCTTGGAGGACTCACTTGGGAACATAATTCGTACCAGGATGGCCCTGTGGGAAGAAGAGCATCATCAACCTCTGTCATTTCCTAAATCAGACCCATAATGACGTCACCAGAAAGCTGTGTTAGAGAGTGCTTTCTGTCTTGGAGGCGTTTTGCATGCTGTTATTACCAAATCAATGCTGCTTTATCTTTGCATTATTCACTTGGAAAACAAACACTGTGCTTTATAATGCAATGCATAGCTTTTCTGGGAAGTTTATGGGCAAACTTTGGAGCTGAGTATGATTTTCAGTAACAACCAAGCTACAGTGAGATTAAACATGAATAAAGCTGTATTTGATTTATAAACCTGTTTAGACAGAAAAGACACTCCTCAGCTGCACTGTAGGACAATGCAGCCCTTGGCCATGCCGAGCTGCACGGGGCCCCGTGCGGCAAGCTTTTTTGTTTCTTGCCAAAGAAAACCTTTGCCTGCTCTGGGACATCCTGCAACCTGGGCTCCTCAGAGAGCAATTCACTGCTAGCCCTGGGAAATGAGCGGCAGAAGGTGGGAATGTGGCAAAGGCTTCTGCTGAGGCTTTGCTGTTCATGGCCTGAAGAAATGCAGATTCGAGTGAAGAACACCAGGACAGAAGGAAGGAAGCTGGGACCTCTGGCCAGCCCCATCTCTGCCTTGAGGATGGCATCACAGGTAGTGGTCATATGGCCTCACTGGCGTACACCAAACCCTGGGCTGTGGTCCACACGAGAGCATTTTGCATAAGACCAGAACCTCAGAAAAATCAAATGTAACCCTACTAATGCAATGGCCCCAAATCCCAAAATGATTGTCTGCCATGTCCTTGCTCCCTATCAGTGCTGAGGCTTGATGGAGGCATGGCTGCGGCCCAGGGTGGGGATAGTTATCCATGCAGGTCAGGGGAAGGTATAGCATCTCTGGGGGTCAGCAAGGAAGGTGGGACTGTGCAGCACAGGCATAGGTTGGGTTAAGCTTCTCCAGAAGCTCATCCTCTACTCAAACAAGATATAGAGCAACCTTTGAGGTGCCTTCCTGATACCTGCTTCAGAATAGGGTGAAACTCCTGTGGGAGAGATCCTCTCTCTCCTCTGACCATTAGCTATTTTATGCCAGTTTAAATTTTGTGCTACACTAGTACATGCTTTATGTAATTACATGTGAATATTATAAAAACAATAATTTCCCTGTCTGAAAAAGAGGTGTTTTTCTTCATGGAATGAAATACCATGGAATTTAAACAATTGGAGTTTTGTTCTGATTTGGAGTGGAAACAAGCTTGAACATGTCAAAATATGCCCAGAAATGGCAATTCCAGTTTTTGACCAGCTGTATTGCCAATGCTTGCTATTTCCCTGGAAATACCCAAAATGTTTGTTGCATTTTTTTAAGATCCAGCATATCTTTTTTCCGAAACAAAATATTTTATCTTAAATGGGTGCAGAGAAGAAGTAAAAAACCCCTGTGAGTCCAAATCAAGAAAATAAGGAAACCCTACTTTTGCATGAATATTAATAGTCAATCATTTCTGGGACAGCCTCTTGGTTTTGCAAGGCTTGTTGCCTGTTTTTTAAACATTTGCAGTTGTTTTCTTCTGACTCACAGGACCCAGACAGCGCTGATCAGAGGGAAGTCACAGGGTTTGCTCAACAAAACCATCTTCCCCACAGGAGCAAAGAGGCTGTTAGCGAGCCTGTGGAAGTACAAGGAGGCTGACAGTTACATGGATGTTTTGCAGTAGGAAAGCTTGAAATCTTGGTTGCTATCTGCTCGGGATTTCCTGCATCGTATTCCAGCCACCAAAATACCATTTTGCTCATTTTCTGGGATTTGCTCCAGTGATGTCATCCTCCCGATAGTTTTTAGGTCATTCTCGGAGGTGTTGTGTAGTCCCTGAAGGTCTCATGACACGTGCTGCATTTCCATAGCCTCATGGCATACGCACGTGCAAGCTAGAGCTGAAAAAGTAAAAGGGAAGGAAGAGGGTCATGGTGCTTTTCCCACCACCAAGGGTGAGCATGACCCTTGGAGGGGGTGCAGAGCCCCACTCAATGGCTGGGTGCATGGGATGCCAGGAGGAAGGGGTGAGCCAAAGGAAGGGCTTGGCCACGATCTTCCAGCTGGAGGGGGAGTGGGAATGAAGGTGGGAGAGGGACTGAGAGGGGCAGCCAATGCACAGACACCCAGCCTGCAGCACAACCTCAGCTTCTCCGTCCAAGACTGAGGGGAGAGGAGGGAGGACTGGATTCCCCTTCTCTGTGCAAATCTTCCTCTGCTGCTGCAGGCAGTCCATGGGGTTTTGGTGTGAAGGTCAGGCTGCCTGGTCCCTAAGGTCTCAGGGAGGGCAAGGGGGGATGGACACCAAGGGGTGAGGGGATCCCATAGACCTCCTCGTCCTTGCTCTCTCTCGTGTAGTACTCCCAGCCTGGTTTTGCTCTGCTTGCCCAGGACAATTTCCACACTTTGAGCATTTCCCCGAAGCAAGGGAGGAGGGAGGCACCAAGGTGGGATCCAAATAATTGTGCCATGGACTCTTTTAATACCTTGGTTTCCTGTATAAAGTGAGGACCGAGTCCATAAAGCTTTTTCAGATATTATGGCCAGTCTCATGGTAAGAGACCTGGCTGTGACCCAAGAAGGGGGAATAACACAACTCGAAGAACCCTTTACGGCTGTGGCTTTGTACAGCGTAAACTTGGGATTAGATGTATCAGGCAGTGCAAATGCATGGACTTGTAATGTGTCTGCTTGGGTCCCAGCTAATCCCAACAGGTGCCATGCAGACATACTGCACATTAAAGATTTGTTGTGGGGATGAGGATAAAAATAGCAAGGGGCTGGGAGAAAAAGTACATTTTAAAAGCGATTTTCCTCCTCACAGAAATGCTGTACTTGCAAACAAAGTTCTCTCCTGCATGAGAACCACATGCGCTAATTTTATTTATGTTCATATGCAGTTTGGGGGAGAGTCTCAAATATGTCGATCCAGCATTGTTGGATTTAAAGAAATTAATAAAAACAACTCCAAGCAGCTGGTTGAAACAATTATGCTTTTCACAGAAAGTCTTGCAGACTGCACAGAAAGTTATGAAAATAATCCTTTCAATTAGTGTGTGGTCAGTGCACCTGCAAAGGAGACTTGTCCAAGTAAAAGTATCAACTAGTGTCAATGAGAACAATTCATGAATTCATCAGGAGGGCCTTTTTCTATTACCACATTTACACAGATGTGAATCCCTGGGGTGCAGACACCAGAAGGGTAACCCTACTGTAATCCAAAGAGCATGAGAAACATGAGTTCAGATCAGGAAAGCTATTAATTTTTGTGTATATTTGACTTCAGCATCCTCTCCCCTCTTGCACGCACTGCATTTAATAATCATATCTATCTACCTTCCCTGCACTGCCCAGTTGTCTAGAAAGAAATAACATATTATTCCTGGTGAAAAATGACATCAGCTAAAGGACTCTAGAAGACCAAAGGGATTTACAGCTCTGTAATTTTATCACCTGTACCATAGCTGTGAGTTCATCAAGCTGGTAAAATAATACTCCTAGTCAGGTTTTAACCCATTCGTGTAGTATGCGTGCACCACGTTATATAGAGCCCAACTGGTTATTACAGCAGAGTAACATTAGAGGGGGACAAGTGAATAATTTGAAGAAAAGTGTTGAAAGAATGGAAGGTCCTGAAGGAAAAATAGCTGAGATGAAAGTGGAAGTTGTGTGAAGCATATAACATGTCATCTTTGTCTTATTCTTCTACAAATTTCTTTCACAATTATCTAAGAAACTCATATTTCTGTAATAAACTTGCACACAACTATAACTACTCTATACTTTTACTCTACGAAATGAAGAAAGGTGCCAAGTTTGTAGCTCAGTAAACCTACAGCAAAGTCCTGAAACAGTATAAAACATTAAGGACAGAGGAGGGGAATACTGTGATGTTTATCAGCAGCTTGTGGGCAGAGGACACTAATTAAAGTATGTATTTATTGACTTCTTCTGTATCTGAGTGTAATATTGTAGTGGTTGCAGTGCATAAAGTAAAGGCCAGCAGGGTGTATGTCAAAAAGCCAGGCCACAAAGGGATTGCTCTGCTATCAAAGATCTCTGCACACTTTGAAGATCTAGATAAACATTAGATTATCCAAATTGCCTTACAGTTTTTCCCAGCAAAAACCACAATACTGGCAGTGGTGAGGCTTTGTAAAAAGTGCTGTTCTTTACATTTGGCTACTCTTAGCACATTTTCCTTTTTAATTGATAACTAATAAAAATGCATATTGTTATGATATGGTACGTCCTTCCTCATGACCTCTTTTTGTAGTCCATGGGGGGGAAAAAAAAAGTGAATAGGGGTATTTATTTGCAATGCATTCTCTGTAGTATGCTCAGAAAACCTTGACCGGCCGTAACTTCCATGATTGAGCTGTGCCCTGGGATTTGCTGTGCCGTAAATATGGGAGTTGAGGAAGCTCCAGAGCTGCTGGATGTCAGTGACACCCCTGATATTGGAAAATTGACTCCATCCCCAGCTCCAGGGAAGGGGCTGGGATGCAGCAGGACCGCACTGTCCGTCTCTTAGTGAGTAGCATGCACACTAGCTGAGGGGAAGACAAAGGGAATATGTAAACCATGAGCACCATTTGGAACTGCTAAATAGTATGTAGAAAGCACTGAACAGAAACAACATGGTGGAGCAAATCTCTCCTTCACAACTCCAGGGAAGTTAATATGTCTCCATAAGCATGGAAGAGACCAGGCTTTAGTACCTGCTGATCAAACCAGGAAAATGAGATAATAAAGCTTTGTCTCACTGAGTCTGGAAAGCATTTTGCCTTCAGTCAGTAGGATTCAGGGGTGTTAATGAGGGCAAGGTTTCATCCAGGGGTTTTATTTCCCCACTTGTCTTGTGCTGGAAAAGAGGCTGAGTTTCACAGTGCTTTGTCCCTGGAGAAGCCATTTGCACCTGTGCAATGTGTAGGCAGCCCTGCCAAATTGCAGGGAGAAACGTCCGCGATGCCAAACGGGCCTTGCAGATTTCTTATTTAGCAATCACATCTTAGCACATTTTTCCTTCTCCCCAATGTATCTATTCAGCTCATTTGAAAGGGGTGCTTCACAGCGTTTGAAAGTGGTTTTGCACAATCACAGATGCACACAGTCCAGCAAGTGCTGAGACCAGAGCTCGCCAGAGGAGCCAAAGCACAACGTTCACTTCAAATGCACGCTGGCAAGCAATTTGTCCTGGATCTCAACAAAAAGATGAGTTGCAGGGGATTTAACCCATCCTCCTCCTTCCCCAAGATTGCTGTTAAGACTCAGGCCATGGGGGAAACAGTGAGTGCTTCCAGACTGTTAATCACCGCGTGTTTACAGACTTGGAAACCAGAATTAAAGACCCTTGGAAATCCAAACCTCAACATTTCTAGGCCTGATTGGGTATTGCTTTGTCCCTGGAGCAGTTGCTTACATCTGCACAGAAACCTGCCATGGCGATTTGGCAGGGCTTTACAGCTCTGCTGCGCAGGTGCGAATGGCTGCTGGGGAGCCGTCACAAAAAACCAAACCCTCTGTACCCCTGCCAAGGTGAACACGATCGCAGCCACCAGAGATGTGAGCTGAAAGAGCTGTTCCATACGTGACCTCCTTTCATCGCCCTTTCACGGCCATCTCGGAAATCTGACTGCTGGGCTGAGATAGCTTTACACTTTTTCCTTACAGCTGGTTGGAAGAGTTTGGGGGTTTTTTTAGGGTTTTTAACTTTTAAATAAATAAATAAATAAATGAAGAACCATTTAAATCTACACTTTTCCAGAGGAGAATTGACAAATGGATTTTTTAAATATATCATTGAAGTTCCCCAAGCATTTTATTTCAGAGTTGAAAGAAACACCAACTGATCCTATTGTTTGACATCTAGTCTCTTTTCAAAATTCAAATTGGATATAGTTATTTTTTGTAATTTATAATGGTGGTAAAATGCAATATTTGAACATACTGAAATCTGTAAACAACTCGAGACAACTGAATCAGTCTGGTTGAGGGTAAAGCTGACACTTCCTACCCATGGGCTCTTCTAACTATCCACGGAACTGCACTCCTACAGAGAAAACTGCTCTTACTTCTGAAGAGTCCTGGAAAAACAACACAAAAATAGCTTCACCCACTTTCTTAGTTTAGTTCTACAGATGTAGTCCTTTTATTTTATTCTTATAATTGGATTATTTAAGTATTCAATGCAGCAACTTGCCAGAGATTAAAGTTCATGTCATCCTGATGCCCCAATGGGAGACTATCTCCCCTGAAAGATTGCTATTGGAACTTTTATTTTTGCAA